>NC_036452.1:1275687-1353187 GCF_002775205.1 Xiphophorus maculatus
AAGAAATGGAGCTGGTTGAGGAAAATAAATACAACTGGAGAAACAAACAAAATTAATAAAATTATGAAGAACCATGATCATCCAATTCATGAGATGTAGAGAAACAGAGGCTTCTTCAAATACGTTGTAATACAGACTGCTACAGGAGACCCTTCCTGCCCACAATCATCTACAGCAGGGGAGTCAAACTCCAGTCGCTGTCCTGCAGGTTTTAGATGAGCCTCTGGAACAAAACCCTGGAATGAAACGGCTTCATTTCCTCCTGGTGTAGCTCAGGTCTCAGAGCCTTAATGACCTGATTATTCTGTTCAGCTGCTGCAGCAGAGGCACATCTAAACGTTTCAGGGCAGCGGGCCCCTAGGACTGGAGTTTGACACCTGTGATCTACAGTAACTCTGTAATTACATGAGATACAAAAACATATAGTTTCCCTTCAGGATTAATAATTTTATTTATTTATTTTTTTACCCCTCCAGGGGGTCTTTTTGTGGGCTCTAGTCATGCGGCAAATGTCGTCGGGTCCGGGAGTCGAACCCGCGACGGCCACATCGAGGACTCAAGGCCTCCAAATACGGGCCGCGCTAACCGCTACGCCACCACGGCACGCCCCAGAATTAATAATTTTAACAAAACCTAAAACCGGCTTCTAGCCATCAGAAACAGTTTCTGTGCAGCAGTTTCATAATAATAATAATAATAATAATAATTCAAAGTTACTGAGATTTTATGGTCATAATGACCTACGTTTGTTTTCTTTCTCTGGTTATTTTTGTGTTGTGAAATTCAAAGCCTCGTTTCTTTCCAGTTTTGTAAATTATAAACCAAATAATATGAAGTGATGCTGATAAATCACATTATGGTTTCCAATAATAACTGGCCTTTAAGAGTGAATTAAATTTCGCTGGCGGCTCCAATAATCCAGCCACTCAGTGAGACGACGGAGTAAAAAATGGTTTATTCTCAGAGTTTCCCAGGAAATGTGGACGAAGCTTTAATCATCACAAACATTCCTACAGAACCACCAGAACTGCAGCAGCGGCTGCATCGGGTCTGAATACTTTTCCGACCCGGTCAGAACCAAAGCTTTAGCGCCAAGTTGCAGGTACAGAGCAACGGTTGACTCAGAAACACAACGACGTGTCTCTGCAGCTCAATCCCGTCTAAATCTGCAGATTCAACCTCCTGCAAACTGATAAAACCGTGACAAACATCAATAACTGGATATTCTGCTTCTAATTTCAGTTGAAGCACCTTATTTTACTTTCAAACTGCATTTTTAGCTCTAAATGAGATGGAAATCTAAATCCAGAGGGGATTATTGTTCTTGGTTGTGCAGATTGTCATCACAAGCAGCAGCAACAGTGATGTAACCAAATGAAATAAAATATATCATTTCCTGTAACTTCCAGCAATGTTAGAGCAGTTCACCGAGCTGTAAATCAAGCTTAAGCAAGAAAAAAAATCTTTTTATCTGCTTCCTTCCATCCTGACAAGGTTGGTGTGAGAAAACTAACCGGATGAAGCTTTCAGCTTCACTCAGCACATCAACGCCTGCACAGGCTCAACGTTACAACCAGACAGCTCTCCTTACAAAACCTGCAGAGATAAATGACCTCAACTCAAAGACATTCCAATCTAAATCCAACAATTTAGCAATTAATGCTGTGAAAAGCAAAATCAGTTTCAGTTTGAGTTTACAAAGAATCTGACTTCAGTTTCAGGCTCACAGCGTCAGAAAAGCAGAACTATATAAACGAAGAGGAGATTAAATAAAGTACATATTCTGGTTTTGTTTCCCAGCAGAGCGGCTGATTTTTCAGAGAAAAGTCTGGAGGAGAAACCGCGATTAAGAATCAAGATTCTCATTTATTACAATTCAGAATTTATTCTAAAACTCTCCGAAATTGATTTTTTTTTTTTTTTTTTGTAAAAAAGAAATCCTCTGTCCGTCTTCATTTTGTAACTACGCGGGGCGGTTTGGCGTCTCCATGGAGACGGTACTTGAACTGTACGCATGCGCCGAAAGTAACGCAACAACAAGGAAACAACAAGCGGTTCCGTCTTCGTTGAAGGAAATATTTGGACTCTTTTTGGTTTTTACCTGAATTCCCGGGAAGAAAACTGTGCTGGACACGAGCTTCACCGAGTTCAAAGTTCACAGAATGGAGACGGAGAACTTCTGAAACAAGGCTAATACAGGAAGCTAAGCTACAGCGGAGCCAAGCTACGCCGTTCCTCCCGGTACTGAGAAGGTCCGCTCTGAGCAGCGAGCTGTGATTGGTCAGACGATCGAGCCCTGGGAGGCGGGCTCTGATTGGTCAGAAGGTTGTGGGCGTGGCTTACAAATAAACGATCTCAGAGAGATGGTTCACTTCCCGTCCAGTTTCTGTGTCCGTAAGCGACATGAATACTTTAATGGAACGGTTATCTGACATGATGAGAAATTATGAATGTTCTTACTAATCTTGGCTAAAGAATAGTAAGCTTTTTAACAGTCAGACAGCTAAAAACTCCTGGACCGACGCAGGAAGATGGCGCTCTCTCTCTCTCTCTGTAACACTTCGTTAAAACAAAATGGAGGACACAGGGAGGAAGTGATTCACTCTAAGCATGGATTCATATTTAAAACTTAAATGTGAAAAAGACACTTCAGTGTCTCATTCAGACTGAAGCAGGAGGATCCTTTAATCACCAATCGACTGAAGCAGAAATCATTATGAAGAATCGGTTTTAAAAATGCACAATAACATTTTTAAAACCAATAACCTATAGTTTTCTCATTGCTAATGTCAATAACTGATAGCCGATAACATACCTTTAGTAGTTAACAGGGCCGGCCCTAGCTTCCATAGGGCCCTAAGCGAAATGTTGTTTTGGGGCCCTTTAGTTCTGCTAACAATGTGGACCGGCTGCAATCAGCAGTCCGATCATTAGATCATTCACTCACCTGCTATAAACTTATTGCATCTCTGATAGTGCTGTTTGCATAACACGCTATGCATGTATAATATAGGACACATTTATCGGCCAGTTGATTTCTGGGTTAATTTTGGGGGATCGTGATTGGCCGATACTTACATGTGAAGCTGATCTTATCCACTGATCTTATTTTCATCAGCAAAGGTTTAACAATCAGCCTCTGTCCTCTTCTGAGAGGTTTGACTGACAGACCGACCCACCAGGTCAGATCTGAACGTTTACAGCTAACAATATTCACCCCATTGTTACCAACTCAGTGACTTTCTTGCTACATTTAGCAACATTTCAGACAAAAATAAATTCATATCAGCCAAAATCAAAATCAGCAGGTCAGGCTTTTTAAAGCTCGGTAACCAGGGATCAGCCAGAAAACTGCAATCAGTGCAACTCTACACACATATAAAATGTATTTCTCTTCAGCGTTACTCCAATACATTTAATTTACACCAGGTGAGTCTTTCTAATCATTTCTACATACATTACAAAATATGTTATTGTAAAAACAAATCACTTCATAATGAAATGGTGTGTTTTTGTTATTATAATGACAGAAATTATTACTAAAAAAAAAAAAATCAGCTCCACTGAGGGGGCCCCTTGGTGGCCCTGGGGCCCTAAGCGGCTGCTTAATTTGCTTATGCCTTAGGCCGGCCCTGGTAGAAAGCAAAAATGTAAGACCTTGACATCAATACTCTAATCAAGATTCAAAACACGCGACTCATGAAAAAATATACAATTTTGAATTTAAAAAACTATTACTAATCCATAATTTTCCAAAATCTAACAAACAAAAGCGTTTCTCAAATGAAAATCTATTTAAATAAAGTGCATTAATAAAAAATAAAGGGCTCTAGAATTGGTCTGCGATTTAAACAAACACAGAGAGAAAATGTTTTCCATAAGTTGACAGCAGGGCTGCTGGAGGTTTTAATAATCGTGATTCATATTTTATCACCGCCGCCCAACACACACGTTGGCTTCCTCGCTCCACTTTCAGACTCGTCTTCGTGCCAGAAAGTGAACTTTGTTTAATCCTTCGCAGAAGGAACCCGACTGGTCCAAATCTCCTGGTTACTGACGGCCTGAAACAAACATTCAGAACCAGAACGGCCGGCGGCAGAAAGAGAGCAGAGCGCCGGGCGGCAGATGGTCCGCTCACCACGGGGCCGGGCCTCAGAACCACACCGCCGCTCCGGGATTACACAGCGCCTTAAAGGCATATGGAGATCACACCCAATTCAGATCTGGTTCAGAGTCTGGGTTTCTGTAGCAGCCGCCACGCTGGCAGATGGAGAGAAAGGTTACACTAAACTCATTACCTCTTCCTTTAAAGTCTTTTTTTCCTGAAAAGGCTGAATGATAACTCTACATCATAATAAGATCATTAATCTGGATTTATTCACAACACTATTATCAGAGACATGACCAATAATACTTTCAGTTTTATATGTATATATTTAACATTGTTTGGCATTTAATAAAAGAACAGTAAATCAAAATTCTTGTAAGAATATTTCACAATAAATGATAAACAATATGCCCATCCTCAAAAATAATCCCTGCTTCTCCAAATATGGTCATTTCTGGTTTACAGGAAGGAAGCAGCCAAACCAAAGCATTAAAGGGGCGGAATCATGTTTTTCAGGCACATTTTATAACAACCAAGGAACTATGTCACCTTCAATTCTTATAAAAATGCTCAATATATCAAATGTGACAAAGAAAATTTTACTTCATAATTTAACTCCTTGAAATTGGGTCTCTGTCTCTTTAAAGCTCCTGCACTTCCTGAAGCTCCGCCTCCAGGAAGTCGTCCCAACATGGCTCCTCTATTAACCCTTTAAGGTTTCTACCAGCGTTGCTCTGAGCAGCAGCTCCTATAATGAGCTCAGCAGCTGGTTGCTAATTGCTGCTGGCTAGTCTGAAGGAGCTGAGAGGGGGGCGGAGCTGTGCCTCGGAGGCGGGGCTAGGTCCACCCAGGCTTTTAACAGCCGAATGGTTGCCTTGGAGATTTAAGTATCAGGTTTGTTCTTGATGAGGAAAAAACATGGAAAGATAAAAAAAAAAGTGGATTTGAACTTGCCAATCCTGCAGATATTCATTCATTCATTCATTCATTCCTCAGAGTGTCTCTGAGGTTGGACGTTTGTCAGCAGGAGGTCCAGTGAACGCTGTGTGTGAGTTTGCTGGGTGGGTTTGGACAGGTTCTGTTCCGTTTCTGATTTTTCTGCGTGAGTAAGTCAGTAAATGAGCAGCGGCCCGTTTTTAGCCGACTCCACTGTGCTGGCGTCAGACTGGGATCTATCTATGGAGGCTCGCTCATCCTCTGCCACCCCCACGCCCAATCAGCTACACACACACACACACACACACACACAGTCAGCCACCTCCTTGGGTTTAGGTGCTGCGTTGCTTTCGGAGAGCATCCACACAGAAAAGCGCTAAAATTAGCCGACAACTGTTGGCTTCCTGCTGGAAGAACGGACCATCTGGTGCTGGAAATAAACGTTTAACCCAAACGCTGCAGCTGGCATGAAGCCACTCCTCGTTAGAGAAGCAGCCTCCATTAGAGCCACTCCAGAGCCGGACCTCGCTCCATCCTGACCCGCCGCCCACCACCCAACGGGGTAAACGAACCGCTATCACTTTACAGATATTAAGAAATGTTTTCCAGAGGTCACGAAAGGTCAGCAAGCCCCCCCAACACTACTCAAATCTAACAAATTCACTCTGCTACGTTTGGGCTGCTTTTGTTTTGAAACCATTACTGAAAGTTTAAAGGTCAAAAGGTCACCAGCCCACAGAAAAGCGGCTCCCGTTGCTGTTAGGATGTACAGCAAACAATTTACAGTCGTACCAGAAACGTATTAAAAAAAAACTGAAAAAAACGTGAAAAAATTAATTGTGTCAAAATGTTTCTAATTTGAGTAATTAATTGATGAAATTACCAGGTTAAAGTCCTGAGTTTGGTCACAAATCAGCCACATCACTGACTGTGAGAGACCAACATGAACATCACAGCTGCAGAGTGGAAGAAAAATGATAGTTTTCTAAATTTTTCCAATGAAATGTTTCTCCAGCACTGCTGACCGGAAACACATTAAAGGAAAAATACCTGGAAGTATTTCAGCTCTTAGTTCAGTATAATTTTTGGAAACTCTGCAACTTTCAGCTCAACAGAAACTTCAGTGACAAGAAACATGCTTGGTGACACTTTGCGACCACATTGCTGAGCATGGTGTTGGCAGTGTGATGCTGTGGGCTGGTGCTGTACACACAGAGCCTTCTTGTTGAGGTTGTGGTGCAGAGCGGTACCTGGCTAGCGCCTGGACCTTGGCCCCGTGCCTCTCCTCCAGCTCTGCCAGCTTCTTCTTGAGCAGCTCGGCCTCCTGCCTCAGGCCGGCTGAGTGCTCCATCTCGCCATCCAGCAGGCTGCGCAGCGACCTGCACACACGCAGCAGGTCACGCCTGCGTTAGCAAACATCCCACCGTTCAGAGGAATTACCTCCGCCGTTCTGCTGACGCTGTTTTCATAAACAATAGATTAGAGGAATGCCGTTTTAATTGGCGCTCGAAACGAGCCAATGAATCACAATTAGCCCCGACGTAAAACCACTTCATTAACACAAATGTGTCTGCATCACTTTAACAGCCTGTTGCAAATCACAGAGAAATGAAATGCTGCTCGACAGATTCACAATCATTCTGATTAACGGCATTTAAAAGTCTGTCCCACATGCTGCAGGGAACCTGAGCTTTTATTCTGGGAAATCAAAGAAATCAAAGATTTTTCTTGAATAAAACGTCTTGAATGTTTTTCTGGGGGAAGGTTTAGAGGGACGTACGTGTTCTCCTCCACCAGCTCGTCCTTCCTGTTCATCATGGCTACGATGGCTTGACGCAGCTCCACTGAAACAAATAAACACCAGAATCAGGCATTTTCACTGCTTTACTCACCACAACTGATATTACCGTCCAAACAGTTCAGATATTAAAACAGAAACAACAAGGAGAAGGAAAAACTCAGGATGGGTTTTTAAAGACTTCCTGTTTCTGTGATTCGGCAGAAATCAGGAATAGCAGCAACGACTGAGCGTTTGTGTTGCTAAGCAACGGAAACTTGTCATTTCCTGCCAGAAAAACCAGTAAAAAATGTTGTATTAGTGATGTTGGTAAGGATTCAGAAACCAGAGTTCAGCAGTTTCACATTATCTCAGGATTTTAACATGCGCAGGATGCCACTGATTTTGTTGGAAACAGCTTGCCATAGTTCTCACATCATCAAATCTCAACGTCCATTTGTTTCATGACCAGAAATTATTTTCCAACAGACTTTTGTTTGTCAATAAGGAAAATACGCAGAAGCCTCGGCTGATTTAAAGAGGAGCGGCAAAAGCAAAGGAGGAGGATAAGCAGAGCTAGCTAACAGCTGTTGCTGTTAGCATGTCAGGACAGTCATGAAACTGCCAGAGCAACAGTTTTCAGAGGACTCTTCAGATTTGTTGCAACACTGACTGCTACTGGAGATCCACAGCGAACCGCATGAGGCCGGGCAGACGGGCTGCAGCCGTCCACAACGACTCTAAAGATTATTTGAGTTACAACATTTAATTCACATTTAGGATAAATAAGGATCTGAATCAATTTTCCTGGTGGGAACGACGTCCCGAGTCTTTGACGCATTTTTCCCATTTCTGTTTAAAAAAACAAACAGAAATGTTTAAGAAAAGTTGGACAATATTCAAAAGAGCAACAAAAATAGAGAAAGGATTCAAGAAGCTGGATAAGAAAACAAAAATGAGAAGTTCTTATTTTATTTTGTAGCGTTGAAAGTGAATTGTTGATATACGTATAAAATGGATCTCCAAGGGTGTAAATAGTTTGCTGCAGAGGTTTATAGGAATAAGGAAACCTTCCTGTTCTCTCCGGTTTAATCAGGACAGAAAAGCTGCATCAGATCAAACCAGATGGCAGAAACTCGCTGACACAACGATTTTAGCCTTTAATAAAACATCAGTTTCTGATGATGATATTAAAATGTTTGCGTGGCCCAGAATGAAATGCTGAGTGTTTCAGAAGTTACAGAACATCATCATCATCAGTTTGACTTTAAATTAAACTCCTAACCTGCTGCCAGATAACCTGCCGAGGGACCACTAAACATATTGCTCTGGTTTCCAGGAACGAGCGCGTCGCTCTTTAGATTCACAACAGCTACTAAAAAACCTCAAACATGGAACAATTTCATTCTTCTCTCAGAGAGAAAACCGGTGATGGGAGATGAAGCTTGTCATGGCCTCTGCCAAGAGTCTAAACGTTCAGCAGAACTCTGCTGGTCCGGTAATAGCAGCATTAGCAGAACCGGGCCTCGTCATCACGCTGCCTTGTGAATCAGAGCCGCTGCCTCCAATCAGAGATCCGCTCGGCCTCACGCTGCCACATCCAGCAGGAAATCACTAAAGCCAAACACTTTGTCCACCAACAGTGAAGTAGAAATCAGCGCCGCGCGGACAGAACCGCCGGCGGAGAACCAACGGGTCGCAGAGGAGCAGGAACGGCTGCAGAGGGTCCGACACGCCGAGGGGGACGGAGACGCCCCCTCTGATTATGGATGGTCACCAGGCCAACACAGAGACAGACCGGACCAACAACCAGGCTCTCACCAATTAATGTTTCTGGACTGTGGGAGGAAGCCGGACAGAATCCAGCATGCAGAAAGCTCCAACTCCAAGGAAAACCACATCGGTCACGAAAAGAGGGCAAAATGCAGGCTTGTGTCGTTTTAACCAAAATATATTAACAAAAAATACGATATGAATTCTAAATATGTGTTAGAATTTAAAAAATTCTAACGCAATTATCACTTTTTTCACAAAGTTCTGAGTGGAACCTTTGTCTTCACATGTTTCTGGTACGACCATAAATCTGACGCACAGCTACATCCACCAACAGCAGCTGTTTCTTTTCCCTCTGGGTTCATTTCTGCTTCTAAACGATCTGATTGGACGATGGAAGAGACTATTGTTGTGTTCAAGTTATGCTAACAGCAGTTAGCCTATCAAAAGCTATGCTAGCTTAAAATAGCATATGATTGCTAGGATGTAGCAGCTAATGCTAATGTTAGCGTCCACAGTCCAGATTTCTAGAGAAGCTCCATGAACGATGAGAGGAACTCTGATGAACTCATCTGACGTTCAGATCTGATCATATTTATTCAATAACTTAACAGGAAAAAGGGTTTCTTATTTTTATTAATTAATAATAATTAATTAATTATTTTATAAATTAATTATTATTATATAAATTATTATTTTAATTATTTTATAATTGCAGAATTATAAAGTTAATTCTGCAATTAACTTTATAAACATTTTAATCAAGTTCAAACACTAAAAAAACTAAATGTGAAGTGAATTTGAGTTTTTTCTATTTGATCTTGAAAACGGCCATCTATTAATCTGGACCATAATAAACATTTTCTGAAACCATTGTTTTCCTTTCTAAGAAGAAAGATTTGCATTTGAGGAAAAGTAGGTCGTTGTTTGTGCTTTTAGTTGCTTTGAGATTAATATTAATGAAAAAACTTTGTGAACAAAAGAGAATCTATTTTTTGTTTCTCATATTTTTGACATCCAGGTCCAAACTGAGATCATGGGGGCCGTGAATGGCCCCCGGACCTCACGTTGAGCCCCGGTGATGCAGACTGCAGTGGGAAACGTTGCTGCAGCTGCAGGTGAATAAATCCAGCCTGACTCAGATTAACGGTAAACAGACGCTTCTGTGCTGCAGATATTTTCAGGTTTTCTTCGTTTCGACTGAAGCGTCTCTGGAGATTCGCTACGCAGGCGAGGCTGAATGAAAGTCAACAGATCCACGGCTCCTCTGCTTCCGCGGGAGCAGAGAGGAAATATTTACAGTAGATACAGTAACGGCTGCACAGCGTGGACACAGTGCCACCTGGTGGTTCATCGGAGTCAAAGCAGCAGGAAATCTCCTCCAGGTTTTCACACCCAGTTCAGTTTGTTCCTGTAAGGCAGGGGTGTCCAAAGTGGGGCCCGGGGCCCATTAGAGGCCCTGACTGCAGGTCAAGCATGAAAAACCTCTGATTTTTATTTATTTAACCTTTAAAATAAGCAGGTGTTTTATTAAGAATAAATACCCGGCAGTGAGAGAAGCACAGGTGGAGATGCAGATGGAGACTTTATGTTTTCATTCAGGGTAAAATTATCACCACATAATTTTCTCATAATAGAAAATCTTAAGTACGAACAGAGTGTTCATCTTTTAACCGCCAAGATTTTATAACAACTAGAATCATGTTAATCCAGACGAAGCTTCGCCAAAATCAGCTTTTATTTAATTTATTCAACTAAATACAGAAAACGTTCAGAGAGAAAGTGATTTAGGAAAACGCAGAACCAGCAGAGGCTAAAAACACGAGTCCAGTTTGATCAAACCGGGTCAAACCAGGTCAAATTGGTTAAGCTAACAAACAGAACCTAAAGAGGAAGTGAGGATTTAACTGCTGGGATGGTTCAGATGGTCCAAATGCCTCTGCAGCAGCAGAACCAGAACTCATTCTGGTTCTGCTGCTTTCATCCGGGTTTCCTGAAGCAGCAGAACCAGAAGATGTTGAAGCAGCAGAACCAGAATATGTTCTGGTTCTGCTGCTTCAGGAAACCCGGATGAAAGCAGGAGAACCGGTTTGGAAACACACAGAACCAGAAGTCGGCCCAGAATAAAAACAGAGACTCACCGACCGTCATGGAGTCCGGCAGCCCAGCGGACGGCGGACCGGACCGGACCGGCGGACTGGACTCCATGCTGCAGCAACAGAGATGAACAATCAGATGGTTAGTTTGGAGTTCGGTCAGGCTGCAGCCGATCCAAACATCAGAACCCGACCTGAAGGCGAGCTGGGTTCTGCCGGCCTCACAGTTTTCCGCCAACCCGGTGGAGCGGCACGGGGCGGGGAACCCGGTCGCCTCCTCCACAGAACTCACTGCAGGAACAGAAGTGAAACTGAAAGGACCAGCCGCCACGGAAAGTACCTCAGATTACCAGTTCTGTTACACAGAACTGGTCCGGTACCTGGATCAGGGTCCGCTGGGTTCACAGGAATCAGGATGTCGGCGCTGGTCTGGTCGGTCACGGTTTGGACCGGACTCCAGGTGGAAACACTGGACAGGCTGCCCACCACCAGCCTGGAACCAGAACAACCAGTTAGAACGGGCCAGTTAGAACCGGGCCAGTAAGAACCAAACCAGTTAGAACCGGACCAGAACCAAATCTCCTGCAGAATCCTCCATCAACTAATGTTTTTTTTATCTAAATTTAAATTTCTGTAACAAACCAGATCAAATTTTTCCACCAGTGAGTTGAAGGCTGCAGCTTGTTGGAAAATATCGGATTAACTATAATATCGGTAAATATTGCGAGGACGATAATATCGGCACGAACAGCCGATATTATCGTCAATATTCCTGATTTATTTCCAGGTCGTAGGTCTGAACGGGTCGGTTCAGATCGACCCGAAAGAGCCGGATATGAGAGGAAACGTATCAGATTCGGTCTCTGTGCTAACCTAGCCTTAGCGCCTCTGAAGCTAACCGCTAACATCGGCTGCATCCCTGTACTTCCTTCCTCTTCCCAGATGCAGAACTTTCTGTGGTTCTGTCGCCTGAGGTCCAAATCAAGCAGAGGTTCTGGAGAGGCTGGTGGTTCTGCGGTTTGTTTTAGACTCACTGGTCAGAGACCAGTCTGTCCTGGATTTCAGTTTGGGGTTTCCTCGTCTCCTCCTCTTCGTCATCCTCCTCTTCGTCGTTCTCTGCGCTCTGGCGGTCGGGGAGCGGTGGTCCAGCAGGGGGCGCCGTGCGGCCGGGCTGCGGCGACCCGACCCAGCCCGCGTCCCCCGGCTCTGGTACGCCGTTCTGGGCCGGAGACCCGGACAGCGGCGGCTCCAGCGGGTCGATGCCTTCCTCCACGCTGCTCTGAGCCGGAGCGCCGCGGCGACTCCTCGCCTTCGCCTCTTCATCGCCGTCCTCCTCATCCTCAGCCCCGCCGTCCAGGTCGTCGTCGAAGGAAATGATGTTGGTGATTTTCTTCCTCCTCCGTCGCTCCTTCCTCAGCCCAGAGTCTGGGCCGAGACAAAAACCAGAAACTCAAATTCAATTTACAGAAACTTTTGATTTCTTTAAAAACGTTTTACAACAAATGATTCAAATTATTCATCTTTCAGTTTTCTGGCCATTAAACAAACATGGAAAAA
The DNA here is from genome assembly GCF_002775205.1 of Xiphophorus maculatus. Lineage (NCBI taxonomy): Eukaryota > Metazoa > Chordata > Actinopteri > Cyprinodontiformes > Poeciliidae > Xiphophorus > Xiphophorus maculatus. The sequence goes on from NC_036452.1 coordinate 1,287,935, forward strand.
TGAAACAGGCGCTGACATCAGAAACTCCATGATGGAAAATCAATAGAAAGCCGATTTGGTGCCGAACGGCAGGAATCACTGCGGCCACATAAATATGACCAGAAAGATAAACTGTGTTGGACTGAGACATTAATTTCAAACAGAAAATAAACAGTTTGTTCCTGTGGGAGGCAGAGCGGCTCGCAGGCATCAGCAGGTCGGCTTCCTGGGGAACACGGAGCCGCTCCTCTGAACCCAGTTACACTTCAGTCACAGAGAAAACCACAGAAGAAGCTTGCAGAAGAGCGAGAGCCAAAGAAAGAAGGAGAAAAGTGTGAGCAAAAGAACGAAAGACAGACAAAGAAAGAGTGATAGAGTGGAAGAAAGGAGGAGTAAAGCAGTTTGGCCCGGTTCCTGTTCCGGGTCGGAGCGTCTGCAGTCGTAGAAACCAACCGGTGTTTGGCGGAGTGAAGTACGCCCAGCATGTTGGGGCAACTTGAAACTGCTGCTACTTTTCCCTTCCGGATACGGATTTCTTCAGATATTTGCAAGTTAGAAACTATGTTCGAACTAATATTCCAAATTTCATAACTCTCCCGGAAGAAAATAAATTATGCAAAATTGTGCTGGGCTCTCCAGGATCGAAAAAGTTAATCACGAGTTTTGTTGGTGTCTTTGCAGAGCGAATGAACTTTACCACAGACTCCTTGAGGGCTGCATGGGAGGAGGAGCTGGGTTTGTGGATCGGGAGTGAGGTCTGGGAGTGAGGTCTGGGATGAGAGTCTGGGATGAGAGTCTGGGATGATTCAGATCCTCTATCAATGTAAGACACCAGTTAATTCAGTTCAAGGTGTTTCATAGAATTCACTATTCTAAAGTTAAACTGCACAGAATATTTCCTTCGACATCTTCAAAATGTGATAAATGTAAGTCTGCGGATGGCTCCCTGTCTCATTTGTCCTGGACATGCCCCAAGCTCTTTCATTACTGGTGTGAGATTTTCAACTTGTTTTCTAAGGTTTATGGATGCGCGTTGGTTCCTGACCCCCAGGCTGCATTGTTTGGATGCTCTCCTTCTTTGAGGAACTGCAGCATTTCTATGCAAACGACGGTGGTGTATGGAATGGTAATAGCCAAAAAAGTAATATTGAGACTTTGGAAAACTGACAAAGTTCCTCAGTTTAAAATGTGGTTGAGCGACTTTACTGAGATTCTCCATGTGGAGAAGCTACGATATGATGTTGTGGGTTTTTCTAATAAGTTCTGTAGTATCTGGCAGCCGGTTTTGGACCATCTTTCTCGATCCAAGGTCGACCCCGACACTCGCTCAGTTTCTTAGTATGCCACCTTACGGACAGGTAATAACGTCCTTAAGCAGAAATTGTGCTCAATGCAGTGTAATCAACTCTCTAGATAATTTTCCTGACTTGTTATTATAAATGTTTATTTCTTTCTTTTTTTTTGGTTATTGTACGTCTTTATTTTTATTACTAGATTGATAAGAGTATACTGCTTTCATACAGGATTTTGTTGCATACATGCATGTGTATGTAAGTCTCCGCGAATATGTGTATATGTATATATATATGCTTCATACTCTCATGTATGATTTATGTATGTTATATTCTGAAAAAACTAATATATATATATATATATATATATATATATATAAAAAACTGCTGCTACACAACGAGTTGTTGCTAGCTAGCATCTCCCAGAATGCCGTGCGGTTCTGGATCAGAGTTCAGTGAAATGATCAATATTATTTTAAGTGTTTTCTATTGATACCAATAACGTGTCATCAATGTTTATTGGCCAGCCCTGCAGCTCCCTCTGATACATCAAGCATTTGTAACCCAGAGGTGAGTGAATGTTCAGCATAAACTACACATGTTTTCAATATGTTGAAGCTAAATTTGTAAACGTTAACATCGTTTCCTAACCAAGCTGTGGCACAGATCCAGAGGAACCAGAGCGGCCGGTTACTTCCAGGACGCAGCGCGGCTTCCTACCAGCAGAGGCGCTGCGGGGCAGGACGGGCAGCGGGTCGGAGGCGGCACCGGGCTTCGGGGTGAAGCCGGGCACCACGGCGGTGGCGGTGCTGATCTCCCGCAGCAGCGAGCTGACGCCCTGCGTGGATTCCTTCAGCAGGCTGCCGATGCCCTGCGTGGATTCCTTCAGCAGGCTGGAGACGGACGAGCCGCCGCCGCCGCGCAGCGCGCCGCCGTTCAGGTCGCTGTTATCGATGTTGATGGCAAACAGGATGGAGTTCAAACCTGGAGGGGAAACAGGAAATCAGAATATCTGGGTCAGGTTTAATCCACTAATTCAGTTGAAAAAGGGACATTTATAGTTTTTCATCTTAAAGTTAACAAAACTTTGAAACTTACAAAAAAAACTATAAATTCTCAAACAGAAATGTTTTTATGGTCAACAGTTGAGTGGAGGGAAAAAGTGTCCTAGAAAATCCACGTCTGTATTCAGTGACATTCTGAGAACCTTCATTAAGTTTAATGAGCGATAACCAAAAATATTATAAATTACCTCAGAAAAAAAGCCAGTAATGAGTCTGTATAAAATAGATTATAAAGATTCATAATCTACATTATGAATTTCCAGGAAGTGAAGTTTAAGCTCTCACTTCCTGTTCCTGTAAAATTAAATACTTTACATTTCAATATTAGTCATATATTTATAGATATTTTTATATATTTTTCAGATATTTTTAAATTTGTATTCATATATTTATAATAGGAGTGTGCCGATTTATTGGTGCCGATTTCCTTAATTTTGGGAAATCAGTGTTGGGCCGATTTTATCCACCAATGTTATCAACCTGAGCAACGGGCTGAAAATCAACCGCTGTGCTTTTCTTTTCTCCTGTGAGAAGCTGGACCGACCCACCGGGTCATGTCTGCACGGTTAACATCAGTCGCCCCGTTGTCGCTGATTCAGCAACAGTTTGGCTGCGCCTAGAAATTCTGTCCATGAAAGTAATGAACAGAATCGGTGACAAAGGGCAGCCCTGGCGGAGTCCAACCCTCACTGGAAACGAGCCCGACTTACTGCCGGCAATGCGGACCAGACTCTGACACCGGTCATACAGGGACCTGACAGCCCGTATCAAAGGGCCCGGTACCCCATACTCCCGGAGAACCCCCACAGGGCTCCCCGAGGGACACGGTCGAACGCCTTCTCCAAGTCCACCAAACACATGTAGACCGGTTGGGCGAACTCCCAGAACCCTCCAGGACCCTGCTGAGGGTGTAGAGCTGGTCCAGTGTTCCACGACCAGAACCAGAACCACACTGCTCTTCCTGAATCCGAGGTTTGACTATCCGACGGACCCTCCTCTCCAGGACCCCTGAATAGACCTTGCCAGGGAGGCTTAAGAGTGTGACCCCTCTATAATTGGAGCACACCCTCCGGTCCCCCTTTTTGAACAGGGGGACCACCACCCCAGTCTGCCAATCCAGGGGAACTGCCCCCGATGTTCCCCTGATGTGACTTGGCAGAGTCACATCAACCAACACAACCCTACAACATCTAGAGCCTTAAGGAACTCCGGGCGGATCTCATCCACCCCCGGGGCCTTGCCACCGAGGAGCTTTTTAACCACCTCGGCGACCTCGTCCCCAGAGATTGGAGAGCCCAACCCAGAGTCCCCAGGCTCCGCTTCCTCAATGGAAGGCATGTTGGTGGGATTGAGGAGGTCTTCGAAGTACTCTGCCCAAAATATGTTTATTTATACTTAATTATATATTTTTTATGTTTATTAACATTTCTTCATGTTTGGACAGACGGTCGCTCACCTGCAGCCATGGTTGGCAGCATACTTGCTCTCTCCTCATCCAGAACAAAAGCCCAGTCTTCATAGAAAGTTCTAGAGAAGACAGAACCAGAACCTGTTAATCCGTCCAGCTGACCAGTACCAGAACCAGCAGGATGCTAACCCAAGCCGCGGGCGGTCAGCCAGCAGCGTGTGCAGGTAGCGCTCCAGCGAATGTTCGTTCAGGGCGCAGCGCAGCCAGGCCCGGCCCCGGCCCAGTTCGGACGAGATGTGGCGCAGCGAGTAGAACCGCTGCAGCTCATGGCGGTTCAGCTGCTCCTTCACGTTCAGCCAGAAGGTCAGCTCTGCAGGAGGAGGAAACGTTAGCCATGCTGGCTAATGCTAGATAGCTTCATCTCAGCTGCTGATATTGACCTTTTTTAACCAGAGTTTTATTTTCCCCTTGAAACAGGAAATGCAAGTTAAAGTGGTTTGAAGTCGGGTTTCTGGGACGAGCCGCTGCTCTGCATAATCACAGGACGACCTCAGAACCAGGTCTAGAAAAGGTTTATTGTTATTGTTTTTCAGAACCGGGTCTAGAAAATTAATTCAGTTTATTGTCCAGCTCAGGACAAACTGCAGGCCCCAATTCACAGGAAACACAGGAACAATTCAGACAGGCTCAAAATAAACACTTAAAACCAACAGCAGCAATAAAAGAAGTCTGTTTCTGTCAGTGGTGGTCATCTGGAGTACTTAGGAGTAGTCAGTCAATACTCTCAGTCTGTCCTGGGAAAAGCAAAATGCTATTCGTCTTCAAGAAGGAATTTCCCTACAGAGAATAACTCCATCCGCTCCTCAGGACCAGGAAAGGCTGAATATGAGGAACTTTTCCCACCTGAGGGTTTAAAAGCATTTTTTGTTTTCACTCATTCTGATACAAACTTCTTTAACCTGAGCAAGCTACAGCTCGACTCGACTCCTGCCTGATTCATCCTGATGAGTGTTAAGAGCCAACCAGCTGAACCTGTAAGTCATTATGATCTGCTGAGTGAAACACAGATGAAACGTTTCACACCAGGCAGATAAACGCTTCAGAAAAAACAGCTCAACATGCAGAAAGCAAAGCTGCAGAGGCGTCGCAGCGTCCCTCAGAGGAGCCTGACCACAGCACCACACTGCAAAAACAATAAACCTTACCAAGAATTTTATTTTGTTTCTCTGCAAATAAACTATTATAAGACAAAACTAACTTACTAGTAACTTTTCAGCAGGATGTAGAAGATTTTAGATTACTGGAATCTATTTTAAATCAGTAAAATAAAATCTGATATTAATAAAAGAAAAAAATAAACACACAGGCTGGAAAACATCCGTTTTCAAAATGTACAAAATGCTATAAAATAAGTATTTGTAGTTTTCGTAAATAATTTCTTCATTATTTAATTATGGAATTATCACGTAAATAATTGGCTGGGGTTGCTAGGTAACAGGCTGGGGTTGCTAGGTAACAGGCTGGGCTTGGCTGGGGTTGCTAGGTAACAGTGCCAGGGGAATTAGAAGTTTTTTCATAAATATTAGGGAATTATTTACCTAAACAAACTCTTATATCTTGCTGAAAAGTTACTTATAGTTAGTTTTGTCTCATTTTAACTGTAATAAATATCTGCGTTAGAAACTAAACAAAAATACTTGGTAAGATTTTGTGTTTTTTGCAGTGAACAAGTGAAACACTTTTCCAAAGGTCTGCTTCCTCAGACCAACTCGGTTCCTGCATAATTCAAGGCTTTACGCCTTCAAAACAAAGAACAAACTGAAACATCCAGTGGGATGTTTCCTGTTTCTCAGCAGCTGGTGATGCTGGTGATGCTGGTGATGCTGGTGATGCGTTCACCTGCTTCCGTCTTGCTGCTGAAGCCGGCGGCCTGCTTCAGCGCTGCAGCGGTCAGCGCCAGGCCTTTGCTCTTCCTCAGGCCGTGCTGCAGCACCGCCTCGAACTGAGCGCACAGGCAGATCACCCTGCAAACACAGAGCGCTTCAGTTAAACCTTCAGTTACTGGGACAGCAAAAAATATAATAATTAATAAAATAACTAAATATATCATAATATATCAAACCTACAAACACAAAACTTCCATATCCAGTCCAAAAAGGCGTAGAAAGAACATGAAACTTATGACACTAATTGTCTCCCATATTTATATTTACACATTAAATTTTTGCTCATGTCACAAGAAGGTCCGTCATAATAAATTTAATGATAAATCATCTCAGAAGTTATCACAATAAATGATGATATTGTTGTTTTGGTTCCATTTTCCAGTAATAAAAGCAATAATGACGTAATAATGCAAGAACAGATTCTCTCAGATCAATAAACTTCAGGCGTTTTGAACAGCTGAGTGGTTGCCATGGAGATTAAAGGATTTCTCAGACATGAAAGAATCAAAGCAACGCTGCCGGTTTGTTTTTGTAACATGATGAAAAGATAAAAACATTTTTGATTTTAGATGATACCGTCCCTTTAAGACAATTCACAGAATGAAGTCGGGTTTTATATCTTAAAAAAAGTCGACAACTTCCTGAACTTGTTGCTGTAGGGCTGAAGTGATGCTTTCAGGCTTAATGTAACGGTGAAAAGAGACACATGGTCCAGTCTGAATCTGTTTTAACCTGGAACTCGGTTCTGTTTGAAACAAACATTTTAGGTTTGGTTCTGTTTGAAACAAACATTTTAAGTTTGGTTCTGTTTGAAACAAACGTTTTAAGTTTGGTTCTGTTTGAAACAAACGTTTCCCGTTTGGACCTGCTCTACCTGCTGTCTGAGTCCGTGGCGATCTCTTTTCTTCCTCCAAAGCGGATTTGGCACTGCAGAGATATGAAAGGAATGAAAACATGAGAAAGTTCCCGCTCTGCAGGCAGCAGAACCAGGACAGATTTCAGTAAAAATTTTTGTGATCTTCCAGTTTGAATTTTCTTGACGTTTCAAAGTGTAGCACAGCAGCTTCCTGCAGGAACCAACGCGAGTTAAAACTGCAGAACAATCAGAGTTCGGCTTTGATCAGCCGCTGCTTTCTCTGCAACCTGAACCCAACCTGCTCACGTTGCCATGGTGACGCCCACGTTAGACCATCTGCTCTTCATCCTCATCCTCCCAGAATGTTTTCTCACAAATTTTCACAAAAATTGACCCAGGAAACATTTTTCTACTTCCTGTCTGTGTGAGCAGCAGGTGAAGGAAGTAAAATCACAACAGATCCACATTTTATCACATTAAAACCCTAAACTGTAGTTTAGTTTATTTTATTGAGGTTTTACCAAACAGATCAACACAAAGCAGAGAAGAAAGTTAATCTCAGTTTGACAGGGTTGGCAGAAAAGCAAAATACATTTTATTATTATTAAATTAGTCCCAAGTTTTGTAGGAAGAGATAAAATCACATTTTAACTTTTGGATTTAAATGAAAATCTCCCCACAGTGAAACATGGTGTTGGCAGCATTATGCTGTGGGAATGCTCTTTAGCAGGAACAAGAGGAACAGAGTTGATGGGAAGATGGACGGAGGAAAACCTAAAGACTGGAGGTTCATATTATATTATGGGATGTTTTAGACCAGTGGGCCCGTAGGGAGGAGACCGAAACCGAAACCGATGCTGTTTGTGGACTCAATGTTGCCGCTCAAGACGTAACCGACAGAATCCAGTTAAAGGATTTTCAAAATAAAAGATCCTCCAGACTCAATACATAACACGGAAATATTTAATTATTTCTTGCGCGGGCCGGTACTAATTGGTCCACGGACCGGTACCGGTCCGCAGCCCGGAGTTTGGGGATCACTGCTTTAGACCAAAGCTGATTCATGGGTTACAATGGCCTAGTCAAAGTCCAGACCTGATTAGGCCTGGACTAGTCAGGCCTCAAAACTCTGAAACTCATTTCAGAGTTTTTTAAAGACTCTGAAATGAGTCTTTAAAAAACTCAAGTTTGAAGAACTTCATCCAGCCTGACTGAGAATGAGCAAAAGTTTCTGTCTGGACGTTCAAATATGAAACAAACTTCAAGCTGCGAAGACGCGTTGCTGCATATCGTAGCTTTATATCGTTGCTGCATATCGTAGCTTCATATCGTTGCTGCATATCGTTGCTGCATATCGTTGCTGCATATCGTAGCTTTATATCGTAGCTTCATATCGTAGCTTCATATCGTAGCTGCATATCGTAGCTTTATATCGTAGCTTCATATCGTAGCTGCATATCGTTGCTGCATATTGTAGCTTTATATCGTAGCTTTATATCGTTGCTGCATATCGTTGCTGCATATCGTAGCTTTATATCGTTGCTTCATATCGTTGCTGCATATCGTTGCTGCATATCGTAGCTTTATATCGTAGCTTCATATCGTTGCTGCATATCGTAGCTTTATATCGTTGCTGCATATCGTTGCTTCATATCGTTGCTGTATATCGTAGCTTCATATCGTAGCTACATATCGTAGCTTCATATCGTAGCTGCATATCGTTGCTGCATATCGTTGCTGCATATCGTTGCTGCATATCGTCGCTTTATATCGTAGCTTCATATCGCTGTAAAAATGTTCCCGGGGTGTGAATACTTTCAGACGGTTCTGCAGCTGCATATCCATTGAATTCAGAATTTACCATCATATTTCTCCCAGAGCTCAACTGAACTGAACCGCTGCTGCTTCCTGTAGGAAGGATGCTAACGCTAACCGCTAACTCACCTGTTTGACGGCGTCCAGCAGCCTCTCTTGGAGGTTCTGTCTCTTGGCATCATTCTGCTGAGTTCCTGCAGAGGAAGGAAACACACTGATGATGATGATGATGAGGGACGAAGAGGAGAGAAACATGGAGGCAGTTTCCCTGAAAGCTCCGTTAAAACAGAACAAAGTTACTCTGGGCTCAGAAACGGTTCTGCTGAATAAACCTCTAAAAGTTACTGAGGTTCTCATTAATCAGGGGATCCAAACTTTTTATCACATGAGCCAAAATCATCAAGCAGCAGAACCAAAAAATTTACATTTTTTCTACAGATAAAGAATTCTAATTTTTTTTAAAAGCTGAAAAATTATCTAAGATTCAAAGTTTAAAGAGTTTGAATCATTAAAAGAAATTTGTAGCTTTTTTATGTCTCCACTGAAAAAATAAAGAAAAGAAAATCGATTCTGAGCAAAAACAGGTGAATTTTAACTGTTTAATCTCTATTTGAAGATTTAATTTCCGTTTGAATTCAATAAAGTATTTTTGAACTGAATTTGAAATTAAAGAAACTCTTTGGGCTGCAGCCAAACTTTATGCTGTAAGAAGATTTTCATAACTGTGGAAAGATTTTTTAATCATTAAAAACTTAAAAGTTTCCATCCAGTTGAGCCGATTTTAATCATAAAACCCTTTAAAGACAGCAGGCACTGATCAAAGAGCTACAAACTAAATAATTCAAATAAATGAATATTAGAAGTAAAAAAATGGAATGAATAAAAACAAATAAAACCCAATTTCAATAAAAATTAATAAAATACTAATATCAAATAGTTTCTGCAGAGGGTTGCTGTTCTCGCGGTTTCTCCGGCTTCCTCGGTCCAAAACATGACGGATTCATTTGACTCTAAAAATATAAACAAACATTAAAATTAACTCTGATTGGCTGCTTTTCGCCATGTGATTTCATAAGGAGAATTTTTGTCTCCATTAAATTAAAATTCTATTAAAAATTAAACCCTGACCTGAACTGTCCTGTGGTTCTTAATGGTTTTACTGGTTTTAAAGGAAGAAAACGTGGCGAGTGGATTTAAAGTTCAGAACCTGGACCTTTCCTTTCAAAATAAAAGTTGAATGTTCCTCTGCTGTTGTTAAGGTGACCCGAGCGCTGTGTCGGTGTTGTTGGACTTTTGCTTTCATTTCCCAGCAGCAGAGTCTGACCGAACCGAGCCCAAGTGTTCCGAACCACAGAATAAAGCAGCTGGAGCTGAACGTGTGCAGGAAGTAGCTGGTTCTGGTTCTGTTAGCTCTGAGCGGGTTGCTGGAGCAGAACCTCCCTGGCTGGATGAGAAACTCACCGTACATCCTGACATCCGACCTCCTGGACCGGAAATGGCTCGGAGGAAACGGTTCTTCTCATCTCCCAGAACCAGCACCAAGCTAGCGGTGCCCCGGCTCCATGCCGCCGCCGTAGCCGACCTGGACCCACCCAACAGCGGCGAAAGCGCTGATGCTCGCTCGGTGAACAGCGAGGCCTGCTGGGGAGCCGCTTCACGGTCCAATAACCCGGCGGGCCGTGATGGACGCGGTTCCGAGGCCGAACTCCGAGCCGTTCGGTCCCGTGCCAGCAGAACCGGGAGCCGCTTTGGACCAGAAACCAAAAGTTATCAGAGTATAATCAGTTCAGCCTGTGACTGAACTGCGAAAAACTGAAACTGACCACTCACATGACGACAGCGGGGTCACGTGACCAAACACACTCCGGTCATATGATGACGAGCGCTGCTGGGAGTTGTAGTTTTTACCTGAAAAACTGATTTCCGTCGCTTTAGGTTTGTTCTGCTGGTTCTTTGCGGTCCAGATGAATAAATGTTCTTCTTCTTGGTGTCTAAAATTGTTTTCCTCTTTCTATCATTTCCCCCATTTGCTTCATGTGGCCTAAAAACATGACAAACTAATGTCAGATTCAGGTTTTTGTTCCTCTTTATAGAAAAAATAACACGTTCACTTACTAAAATAATGTAACGAGCCACCAGCTGTTAAATCCTCACATGAGGATAACATACCACCTACAAAGCATTTTATTATTATACTATGTGGCAGAATAACACACTGGAAAGTATTCTACATGGAAAATAATTATACAATACAATTATATTTTTTTCACAGATGAAAATCTAAAAAGTGTGGCATGCATATTATTGAGCATTACTTTGCAGATTCATCTTTCTCATTGGTGGCATAAATGAAATACTCTGATTCTTCTTGGTTGAGTCAGGTCCAATGGAGAACGTCTGTGCACAGCAGTATTCAAGTCTTAAATTCTCTATTGGATGAACGTCTGGTGTTTCACGTCATCATAAAAGTTTTCAAAAACAGAAAAAACAAAATCGATAGACTTGTCGCTTTTAGAAAAAAGGTCACTAAAGAATCTGAAAATCCCCACACTTAGCCACGCCCCCAGAGCATGTAAGCTCCGCCCACTTTGATGACACTGGGGGCGGGGCTAAACACTCAGTTCAGTTACACTTTAAATCCTTAATGGTTTAAACAACAAGATGGAAATGTGATATTTACACTACTTTTAATTTCACACAAAAATTTTAACAATATTTTACAAGTTATTAAGCAAGTTCTATGTGGGTTTGTTTCATCGTTAATTTAGATTTGACATATATTACAGGCAATAATTTAGTATTTCTGCATTAAATAGGGAACATATAGAAAGCAAAAGCTCGTAGCAGCTGCTGATAACAGTTTTCTGCTTCAGTGTTTTGTTTCAGCAGCAGCATTTACAACTTCCATGATAAATGATCAGATCATGCAGATAAAAAGAAGCACTTCACTCATTTCAACTCCTCCAGAATCTGTAAATGAGCTACAGATGGCCAGCAGTAAAAACAGTCAGTAGTCTCTGAATGTGTCAGCAAACCGCTGTTGTTGTGTGCAAAGTTTACGTCTTATCATTCATCACCTCTGTGTTGACTAATGATTACAGACACATACAAATAACTACAAAGTTATTTGTAGACAAAAATAAAGCTCCAGCTTCAGGTTCTGACTCTTCATATGGACAGAGTTTCTCTCACAAGTTGTTTTGAAGAAGAGCCTTTAGAGCTGCCATATATGGTGGACAGCGTTACATCCGTACCACAGTCTGAGGGCCCGGGGCCCCCGGAGGGCCCCTCTTCCACAGGCTGAGCCTTTTTCCTGAAGGAGTTCCTGATCCCGTTGGAAACCCGCCTGACGGCCTGGCTGAGCCGCCTGTTCCGGGTCTTCATCAGGCCCACGTCGTCCTCCAGCTCCTCCGGCGGCACGTCGATGTTCCCTGAGTACCAGAAGATCCACCAGATCAGGCTGAGGAAGATGACAATGGCGCCGCCGTAGATGAAGACGTCGTGGATCACCAGGCCGCCGAACACCCCCACCATGATGACCAGGACGCCCAGAACGTCGTGGACCACCGCCAGCCAGAAGGCACACTTACAGCGGCCAACTCCATCGTACGTCTCCTCCATGACCGGCGCGATCTGCACGGAGGTGGACATGATGGCAGAGGAAGTCCTCTAGACCAGAAGAAGAAGAAACCTGGTCCGACGGCGGCTGCAGGGCTGTGAGGTTGAATCCCTACATGGAACAAGCTGCTGTTCAAAGTACAACGTTCACTGGCTGTTATCTGGGATCCACTGGATCTGATGTTTCAGTTGCATCATCTCTGACAAACACGCAGCAGATTCATTCCTGAAAATCGCCTCCCATCATCCTTCCCACTGAGAAACGTTTGGTCATTTCTATTTATTGCTGAGTTTTGTTTGCTTTGAAGCAGTTTGTGATATTTCCATTGCAAAAAAGTCACACGAAATCAGAGGTGGGCACAATCCGCTAACGGCTAATGGAGGAGCTAATTTGTAGGTTAGTGCTTAAGCTAACTTTGAAAACATTTAGGGCACTTATAGGTTTCCATAAGTTACTTTTTCCAGATTTATTCGACAGCAGCGCTGAAGATTGTTCCACTTCCTCTCCTAACTTTATTTAAACCAAGAAACATACAGAAACAAAATAAAAGGGACAGTAGAGAACAAGATATGAACATTTAAATACAACATCAAAGGGGACATGCTAATTATAATACAAAATAAAATTGGTGCTGAAGGGTTGTTAACTTTTAAGGACAAATATAATTTGAATGGATTTAGCATTTAAACTTTTAGAGATTCTATATTAATTGAAAATAACATTAACTAGAAATTAGCTTCTTGCTGCAGAAATTTCCACTAAATCCCCTGTTGGTGTAGCAATTTAGCATTAGCTTCCAATAAATATGGTGTTGGTGTAGAGCTTGTTGTAAGAGGAATTATTTTTTTAGGATTATTATTTTTTATTATGATTAATATAGTTAAAGTTAGGAGGCATCATGTGGCATCAGTGCAGGAACTCTTTCTAAATCCTCTACGGCGCTGGAGAACCAGGCTGATCTGCTTCATGCGGCGCCCAGTTGAAGACATTAAGCTCGATGGTGAGCTGAGGCCACCACTGGGTGGCGCCACTTATAGGTTAATCCTAGAAGAAAAGCAGCTCAGCCCTACTCTTCATCTCAGACTCATGTCCTCCAGTTCCAGGCTGCAGAACCTGAAGATGGACCCAAAGTAGATGAAACAACACCCAGCATGTTGTAGATCCTCCCCTGGACCCGGTAGATCCTTAAAGCTGGAAGGAAACCCGGCCGACCCCAGAGGCCTCAACATTCGTCCTCCAGCCCCCAGCTGAGGCGTCTCCGCCGGCGCTTCTCCTTCAGGACGGGGATCCACACCAGGCCCACCGCCACGAACATCAGCCCTACGGACAGGCAGGCCGACGCCACGGGCCGGGACGCGCCGCTCACCCCGGCTGAGCGGAGCAGGAGCAGCAGGGCGCCCGCCGCGGACATCAGAGACCCCATCACCATGGAGATGATGGGCTTGTGGAGGAAGGCCCATGCTGGACCTGCTGAGCGCTGGTCTGAGCACAGGCTCTGATCCTCAGGCGACAGTCCATCAGGTTCCTCCATGGCGTCCTGAGAAATCCTCTTGTTCCGTCGGTCCGTTTGGACTGGTTCCGCTCCCATGGAAGAGCAACACCGTCTGCATCACCAGTAACCCGGGAACACAAGCCGGTAACTCCAGAAGGACCGGCGCAGCCGCAGACTGGAGGCAGGGCTTCGGAGAGCCGCTTGTCATCATCTGCTTTCATTCAGCGTCAGTCATCCACACAGCAGCGCTGACGGACACAGAGCCGCTGGTTTCACCAGCACCAGCTGTTCCCTGCTGGACAAAAGCTGCGTCACCTGATACAGGCGCACCGAGAACAGCCGTTTCCACGCCACCGCACGCAGCGCCAGCTGGTAACATAAGACAGACAAGTTTGTTTCCCTCCATCAATCCATCCGTCAGTCACTGAGCAGGAGGCGGAGTCAAACCTGGACATCATGACCCATGACCGCAGTCACCCCAAAGGTCAACCAGCAGAGACCATCATCAGCCCAAAGGTCAACCAGCAGAGACCATCATGCTTTGTTCCAGCTGAACTCTGAACTGGAAAATTATGAAAAATCAACTGGAACGCCCTCCAGTCAGATTTTCCACTGGGAAACTGGGAGCAACTTTGATGAACTCCAGTTACGAATAATAAGAGCGACTTTGTGATTCAATATGGCTGCTCCTCGCATAAAATAAAAATTTATTTTATACATGTGAGTTGTTCCATGTACAGTGAACCTTCGTTTTTCGCGAGGTTCCGTTCCAAAAAGAACCGCAGTAGGCAAAATCCGCGAAGTAGGAACCTTTATTTTTTTACTATTATTATACAATAAAATACTCCATAATACATTGAAACCAAAGAACAAAACCTTTTTACAGGCCCAAACATTTGTTTAACAAATAAAAAGTACTGTATAAACATTTTTTTCTTTTTACAAATAACTACTGTACTGTAAAATAATAATTTTAATATGAACTGAAAGCGGATTCCCTGCCCGAATTGCGGAGATCAGCGCCGCCCCACCGCGACCCGAGTTATTGGATTAGAACGGGAGAAAATAAAAAATTATTATGAAAAACAAAACAAAGTACAGTAGGACAAATAGTGACTATCATGTATTTCACTGCTCTCTGACTGAGCCGCTGCATCCTGACTCCGCTCTGTAGCGGTTTTTTCTTCTAAAGCCCGCGGTGCAGGTGGGTTTCTTAGAGAGAAGAACATAGTTATCGGTAGCTGCTGTCGCTCTTTGTTCTTCTGGGCAAAAAGATTCTTATAAACCGACATGCCACCATTGATTATGTTAAATCTGGCAAGCTGTTTTACGTAGGTGTACATATTAAACCGCAACGTTGTTGCCACACAGGTAGAGAAGAAGCGGAGAGACTGTTTAGCCAATCAGAATGCAGAACGCAATGCACGATGCAAATCCACGAAGCAGCGAGATCGAGAAAGGTGAACCGCGATATAGCGACGGTTCACTGTAGACCTGAAATGCTACTTTGAACAAAATTTAGTCAGTTGTGAACAATAAAGTCAGGATTTATGGAGCTGCTGGATTTAGCCAAATGAATCTAAAGCAGATCTGAGTGCAGAAAAGTTTCCTTCAGGGTAAAAGTCATCGGATAGACGAGGAGAAAACAAAAACCTGATTATCTAAAAATAATTGGTGCTGTCGCAAATATTTTCTATCATAAAATATTTTACTTTGCCTGTGATAATTTTGTCCTAAATAAAAATAAAACGTCTTAATGTACATCAAACATCCGAGCTGGAGGAACAAATCTGTATCAACCTGAGCTGAAGCCTGGGGCCACAAACAATCAGGCCAGGGGCCCTAAGCGGCCCGCGGGCCCCACTTTGGCCACCCCTGATCCAGAGTCGGTCCGGAAGCCCGGCTGGAGGCTCCATGGTTCTGATTTGAATAGATCTGTCTGATCAGAAGATGACTCAGCTAAAATCGTGGCCCCGCCCCCTCCGCGGATTAATACCGCGGTATTTCTGGAACAGGAAGTGAGGTCATGAACCCGCCACTCTGGTTTTTCTGGCTGTCGCCGTGACGTCATCACAGATTAGTTTCTCATTTCATAAATTACACAAATATTGAGATGCATGATCCAAAAACAACAAACATTTATTCTAACATTTAAACCAGTAACAGAAAACTGAGCTTTATTTTCTCCTCTACGGTACAAACATCAGCATCTCTTATAAAACCTGCAAGAAACAAATGAAAATACTAAATGTTGAGTGAAAACTTTCTAATTTCTTCTCAGGTTCAGTTAAATATGATCAACATTCTGATTTCTGATCTCCTGTCATTTCAATAAAAACAAAAATGTTTTTTCATTTCTGCAAACTCAAAGATGTTCAAACTTTAAACAGGGAACTGAATCAGATGCTGATATTTTCAGACCTTCAGAAAACGAAGAAACGTCGAAGGTTTTCTCAGTTGACATATTTAATAACTCGATGATTTGGATACAAATCAAACAGAAACTGAATCAGATCCTGTGAACTCGGTCAGTCTGTGCAGGAGAATCATTTCCCTTTAGGGATTTTTCTCCTTCCTTTCTGCGCCACCTTGCCGGTCTTCCTGGTTGCTTTGATTGAAGCCTTGGTGACCTTTGACCCCGTGGTGACCTTCTTTGCTGCGGCAGGTTTGGTTGGTTTCTGCATCGGTTTCTTCCTGGTCGATTTCTGAAAGATGAGAAAATAAAATCGATAAACTTGGTGAAGACGTCAGACTGCAGATGCTGCAGAGGAAGGAGGAAACTCCGACCTCCATTTTGGGTCTTTTGCTGGGCGTTTCTATGGGAACCAGCTGTGGGATCTCCTCTTCCTCCTCCCTCTGTTTCTTCTTCTTCTGTTCCTTTGTTGTTTCTTTTTGCTTTTCATCTCCCGCCTCGTTCTTCTTCACCTTCTTTGTTTTTGAATTTTCCTGAACGTCACAGACATGTTGCTGGTTGGTTAGAAAATAAATCTCTTATTTTTGTGAACATCATTTTTATCTGACCTTGGATCTTCGCAGCACGCTGACGTGGCTCAGGTCGGACGTGTAGATGGGCAACGCCACTGAACTCTGACTCTTCAGGTGGATCAGCTTCATGATTGGTCCTTTCTGTCACAACAGAGACAAAAAGGAACAAATGAAGATTCTCTCAAGTTTCTAAACTTGTTCAATAAATTCTGCTAAAAACAGAAACAAAAGTATTTTCCAGAAGAAATTAATGACAACAGGCCAAAACAATTAAAGTGAAGACATTTTTTTAAACTGCTCAGTATTAATCTAAGCACACAATATTTTAGTTTTGTGAATAAAATCTGATTTCTACATTTTCTACATCATTGCAGATTCAAAACTCAGGAGGATTTGAAATGTAGAAATGTCTCCATAACAATGATCACGATAAACCATAATAATGTTGTTTTGAGACCATTTCCCAGTAATGTAATGGTAATAATGGTATAATAATGCAAGAACAGTTTATTAATCTCAAAGATCAATAAACTATAAACTACAATAAACATTTAACACCATTCTGATAATGGCATAAAGAGAGTTAATAAACTTTCATTTTAAGAACTTTTCAGAACTGGAAGACATTTTAAATATCAAAAATTAAAACGCAGAAACCAAAAACAAGAAATAAATGGAATATAAAGTCTAAATAAAATCTCCCTTCAAAAATATAAGATGAATTTTCTGAATTGCTTCCATCTCTAAGTTTTTCTGTCCAAATTGTGACATTTCAGTTTCATTCTGCGTCACTTGGGCTCAGCGCTGCCCCCTCTGGGCCGGAGGGAGCAGTTCGCCTCTGACCTTTGACCTTTGACTCACCATCCGCAGCTTGGCGGCCACCGTCCGGACCGCCGCCTCCACGTTCTCCGTCACCTCGTCTGCCGTCATGTTGGAGTGAGCGACGTGCGCCATGCTGCGGGAGGCCACAAGTTTACATACACCCAGAAACAGGAAGAGGCCACAAGTTTACATACACCCAGAAACAGGAAGAGGCCACAAGTTTACATACACCCAGAAACATCACCAGTCAGGTTTTTAGCTCAAACTATTATTTCTATCAGCTAAACGACAGAATTTTTTTAATTTATAATTTTCTGCAAATATAAACATGATGTCACAGCTCTGGAAGCTCCTGATTGGTCCATTCACAGCGCCGGTGGATGACATCATGAATAAATCAGCAAAGATTTCTGGATCATTATTGGTCCCGAAGGCTCCACATTTAATTATTATAAAACTATATTCATCATGGAAGCAGCTGAAAAACAACGCCAGGGAACATCCCCGTTACCCACAATGCATCATTACTGGCTCAGAGAGGAAGAAGTCATTACTGAGAATAAACTGATTGTAGTCCAGAGTTTTGGTCTGATGAACATAAAACTGAAATGTCTGGACAGAATCAGCATCGTTACATCAGAAAACGTTTGCTTCATCCTAACTGTACAGTACGGTAGTGGCAGCATCATGCTGTGGGGCAAGAGGGGAAAACATTTTACTGAAGCTCAGGTTAGAAACTCCAGGTAAACTGAGCTGAACTTTAAACTCATTTCCAGAAAAACCTTCATTAATCCAACGGAGCTGAAACATTAAACCTTTAGTCTGATTTAATCCCAGAGATAATCTGGGATTAAATCAACTGATGTTTGTGTCGAAGCGTTAGAGACAGGCTCCATGTTTGGACCCCCGGGCCAATCAGAACCAGTCTGGACCTGGTCCTGACTGTCAGAACCAGAACCAACAAAACCAGGACCGATCTGAACTGATCCAGACTGAGCTGAACCAGTCTGGACCTGCAGGATACTGTGGTTCTAATGAGAGCGGGTCGGGTCGGGTCGGGTCGGACCTGCAGCAGCCTCTGTTGGTGATGGTCAGTCTGGTTCCCTGGACGAGCCGCTGGACGTCTCGGCCCAGATTGTTGCTCTGCAGGTCGATGGAGATCGGCATTCTGGGAAAAACACAGAAAACACGTTTACTGCTCGTCTCTGCAACAAATCGATAACCGATTGATCGCGATTAATCATGATTAGAAATAATCAATTAATCATAAAGTTAAAATAAACAGTAAAACTGAAATAATGAACCAATCCATCTTTATTTATGTTTCTCACTAGAACTTTGAACTGGGCCGTTCTGACAGGTCGACCCGTTCGGACCTGAAGCAGAAACTATTGATCATAATAATCCTGATTAACTGATTGATGAAACAGTCAATACATTTTTTATTTCTTAGCATCCTTTCATGTGTTTCTAATTCTGCATCGTTGAAATAATTGATTAATGGTTTCAGCTCCAAATAAATTAATCATCAGGATAACTGATTACTCAGACAGTCTTTAGCTGAAGCCTTAAATAAAAGGTCAAAGGTGAGAAAGAACAGACATCAGGAAACTCACTTCTTGGTCTTGTAGAAATGTTTCCCCAGGTGCGACGGCAGCAGGCGGCGGATCCGCGCATCAGACAGGAACATGTCGAAGTTTCCCAGCAGCCGCCGCTTCGCTTCGTACGGCTTGTACTCCGTCTTCAGGGTTTTAAGTGGGATGATCTAAAGAAAGAAACATTCAGTTAGAAAACCCGGTGAGGGTGTACTTACTTTAGCCTGCAGCTCCTGAAGCACCTCTGAGACGTTAGTGACGCCCCGCTCCTCCAGCAGCTTCTTGTAGAACCTCTGGGTTTGCTCCGCCGTCATTCTGGGCTCGTCTTTGGTGAAGAGACAAACCTCGTCGGTGTCGGAGCGCTGGCCGTGAGGCAGAGGACTGAGAACAGAGACGGAAAACTTTACCATCATTTAAACCTGATTCAGTTCTGATCTGTGCAACATTCAAACTGAAAACACAAAAAAACTGTTTTATTAACCAATAAATGACATTAAAATTAGGAATTGGTTACATTCACCCAGCAGCTCTTGAAGCTCAACTATGATCTTTTGCTGAAATCATTTTTTTTACTGTGTGGTTGTGAACGGTTCTGACCCGGAAGCGACCCAAGAACAACGCAGCCGTCCCCCAGCAGCGTCTGTTTATGGCAGTAAAGATGGCCGCCATCTCTGGATGGACTTTAAGGTTGTTGAGAGCAGATGGTCAGCAGATGAAGAGAGCTGACAGAAAGCTTCTGACCCGGTTCTGCTTGGAGTCGGACCAGGACTGGGGGGGTTGGGATGTGATGCGTTCACTGACTCAGACTGGTTGTCATTTTCAGTCATTGTTTACAGATTCACCGTCTGGATTATTCTGCTGCTGAATTATGACGAATGTTTCACGTCAACGACAGAAAAGTCGGATAAAATTCGACACCAGTGTTTAGACTCCAGATGCTCCGAAAACCATCTGCTTTAGTTTCCCAAATGGAAGTGGAACAGATCAGAACTTTTTTGGGGGTGAAATGATCGGACTTGGGCCGATCAGACTGACATGAAAACGTTGGGTGCATTCGCCTCCGGGTGAATGTTGCCTTTGTTGCTACACTGAGCAACTTTTCATACAAAAACAAACCAAAACACAACAATGTCTAAACTTTCAGTGATCGGCCAGAAAACTACAATCGCTGCAACCCCACATTAAATTACTTTGTTTGAAAACGTCGCACTAGAACTTTAGAAACAAAATATTTCTTCCCATTTGTTTACATTAAAACTTTAAATGACCAATTTCAACAACACAATGTATGTAGCCTGCAGCGACGGAGAGGAAACTACAGGAAAATTAGTCAAACATCCCTTCCTGTTTTACACCATTTCTAAACATTTTAATACGGATTCACAGACAGAAAAACTTTGGCCGATATTAATATCGCTGTTATGACCCATAACCGATATATCTGCCCTCTCAACACTGACATCGACTCTGACCGACCAAACAAACTGCAGATGAACATTTTACTCCCCGTTAGCAAACCTCCCACCACCAGCACTCACATGCGGATGGTCTGCGTCTGTCTGGGGATCTTCCACAGGGTGAAGAGCAGGCTGATCGGCTGGCTGTCATCCAGCAGCAGAACATCTCCGCTGGACTTTGACTTCAGGAAAGCCTGCAGGGCCTGGACGGCCTTCTTCACCTGGGAGGCGAAGGCGAGTTTAGTTGAAGCCGGCAGTAAACAGCTGGAGGTGGCGGAGAGACGGCTAGGTAGCCGGCTAACTAGCATCCAGCTAGCCGGAACCCGCAGAGGAAGATCGGGTTTCGGTCTTCCTCTGCGGGACCTCCGGTCGGGTCCCGTCCAGAACCCGACCGGAGGCCCAGAAGTCGCTCCTCGGGTTCTGGTAGAACCGCTAAGTAACCAGAGATAAACCCTTACCTGAGCCCGGTCCAACGGTACTTCTCTGTTCTCTGCCATGCTGCCTGCTTCACGTGTGCCGAGGCTGCGCATGCGCAGTGAGGAGGCAGTTAGGTCTACGTCACGATATACAAAGTGGAACTTTATCAGTAGAAAAGCGCATGACAAAAAAACAGGTACCGCTACTCTAATCCAACCGCCTTTTCAGTAACGAGCAGTGTGGTATAAAGTACTGAAATCTCAGAGTCAAGTAAAAGTATCGGTACCTCTCCAAAATATGACTTTGGTAAAAGTCCAAGTCACTGACTGAAATGTTACTTGAGTTAAAGTCTTAAAGTATCTGAAACTTCTTGTACCTAAGTATGGAAATTACTGTAAAAATGGATGTACTCAAGTAATGTAATGAAAAGTACAAGTAAAAAGTAAAACAAAGCAAATGCAGTTTGAATGACTTTTTTTATATTTTGGTAAACTTGTCAAATACACTTAAAATAATGTACACAACCAAGTGCAGGCAAAATTAAACCTGCTAATAGATATACCTGCAGCCATCATTTAGTTAAGAAAATTAGGTGCTTTACCTATAGCACAAGGTTAACTTAACCTGCTTTACAACTGAACCAGCTTCTTAGTAAACCCTCCAGGACAGAAAATACAAAGTTTTTGTAAGCCTTAAGTTTTCCCTTCAAGTAAGGTCAGTGCTGAAAATGAGAAAAATAAATAGTACAGAAAATGCGGCCAACATGAAGAAAAAGATCTGTTACGATTACTCTACTTCACAAATCAGTGAATCAGTCAATAGGTGGTGCACACAACTGGTCATTATGCAAAAAAAAAAAAAACCCAGAAAACTTTGGAGCGGGGGGTGGGGGGAGATGCTGCCCACTGACGCGGCTCAGGGATTACGTGACACGCAGCGCCGTGCCCTACAATGCACTGTAAGCTATGTAATGTGTTTTGAGGCAATTGACCAAAATCCCGGACAATTTTTAAATTCCCCCCGGACATCTTTTTAGGTCTGAAAAGTAGGACATGTCCGGGAAAAAGAGGACGTCTGGTCACCCTATCACCAGCTGGTGGTTCCCATGGAGCCGTGTCCGACGTAGTTGCAGTCGTTGTGGTCTCCGTCTCCTCCTCCATGTGGCTGCTGCTGATTGCGAGACTTGCTTTGTGTTTAATGGGAGAAGCGAAACAGGTGTAACCTATTGGAGGTGGTGATGAACAAGCCCAGGCAAGTAGGCTACCGACTTTGTTCAGTAGCCTACTTGCTACTTGCTAATCAGTAGGTGGGGTCAAAACACTTTGTTTCTCTCTCTCGCTTTTTTGTAACGAGTAACTAAACCACACATTGAAAATGTATCGGAGTAAAAGTACGCAATTAAGTTCGGAAATATAGTGAAGTAAAAGTGAAAGTCATCAAAAATTTTCATACTCCAGGAAAGTATGAAGTACTCCAAAATATACTTAAGTAAAGTAGTGAAGTATTTTTACTTCGTTACTATACAACATTGGTAACGAGTAATCTACAGCGTTACTATTCCCATTCCAGTAATCAGATTAAAGTTACTCTGCGTTACTACTTTTGGAATTTTATTTTGTCTCAGGTATGGAGGACAAATCCTGTCATAACTGGAATAAATAAATGATTTGATAAAGTTTTTCATGTGCCAACTGTTTCATTCAGCAACTAAATAAACAGATCTTATTTGATTATACAATGTAACAAATTAATATCTGCTCAATAGAAGAGAAAATAAATCAATGTCTAATTAAAAGTGACATTAAAGAAACAACTTAAATTCTGAATATAAAAAATAAAAGGACAGTAAGCAAAAAAACTTAATACAATATGAAAAAATAGAAAAAAATTCAATATGGAAAACAGTTGTGTAAATTAATACTGCTGAAAATAAACTAATTTATGGTACACTGTATAATGAAATAAGTGGGAAAAGTTTTGTTTTTCTATTTGTTGGATGCAATATTTGGTACATTAAATACTTTATCAAGTCGTTTATATATTCCTGCTTATTGCCAATTATATCAGGATCAGGAAAGCAACAACATGTCAGATTCCCGTTTGCAGCGAGGTGTACTTGGTTCCTTTGTGCTGGAGATGAAGCGCACGCCCTCTAGTGGAGGATGGAGACACTACCAATCGATCCCAGAACAGGATTACTAGCTGATGGCTGATGTTCACATCACAATATACTTGAATAAAATGAGAAACAATGAAACATGAAAAATAACTTTTCTTACTGTATTGACACAGTTTTTAGTTTTATAATATGAACTCATATTTAGTGCAAACATTTCAGCTGGGAGTTTTTTAAAGGGCCAGCATTATGTGTTTTCAATGGTGCCATTTTATAGCATAATCAAGTAATTATGTTACCTTCAGTTGCTATAAAATGCTAAATATACTTAAAATATAACTTAAAAGAAATTTTGATTTAATGAATTAAATTTGGGCCTCTGTCTCTTTAAGAACTCCTGCTCTTTCTGAAGCTCCGCCTCCAGGAAGTCATGCCAACATGGCTCCTCTATTAACCCTTTAACATTTTTACTAGTGTTGCTCTGAGCAGCAGCTCCTATAATGAGCACAGCTGATGTTTGCTAATTGCTGCTGGCTAGTCTGAAGGAGCTGAGTGGAGGAGGAGCTGCACCTCGGAGGCGGGGCTAGGTCCACCCAGACAGCTGAATGGCTGCCATGGAGACTGAAGGATTTCTCAAACGCTCCAGGTTTGTTTTTGAGGGTAAAACATCAGAAACGTTGATTTTCAACGACGTTTTCAGTGAGTAAATAACAAACAGGCCGTGGTTTCAGGTTGACCATTTATTTTCAGACTGGATTAATGTAACAGCTCTGTGCGCCTGTTTATGTGAGCATGTTTCCATCCTGGGATCAGCAGCAGAACTGTGTGTGAGCCCGGTCCAGACAACCCAGAGAACCAAACTAAAGATCTGGTGCAACTTTCCCTAAAATCAGATCAACGCATCTGCAGGACTCCTGAAACACCGAGCTAACTCTGGTGCTTCTGCAGGAACTAGACATCGTCCACCTCCATCCTAAAACCAAACATGGCGTCCAGCCAACAGCGTAACCATGGTGACGGGGTGGGGGCGTGTAGCTACATTAGTGGCATAGCTGAGCTCTCAATATGAGAAAGCTGACACTCTGGACTTGGGCTCTCATTCTATAATGTTCATAAAAACTGATTCAGTCTCGTTTTCTTTTTCTTCACGTGACATGATTCCTCTCCTCCTCCTCCTCCTGCTCCTCTTCCTCCTCGCTCTTCTTCTTCTCTTCAGTAATGTTGTGTTTTTAAACAGAGAGAGAGAGTGGCTGTTGGGTCTGGCGCCGTTTCTCCGCCCGGTAACGGGTGGAGGAACTCCATGCATGCCGGCGCCGCCGCGTTTAGTCCTTCTCTGGAACCAGCTTCAGCACTTTGCCAATGGCGATCGTTTTCCCTGCAGAGCAGAACCACGGAGGTCAAAGGTCACAAACCTTCACATGATGGCAGGAATGACCACAACACAGCGTTACTTGCGCTAGGACACCATCTCTGAGCCAAATGATGAACCTCCACCATCAACAACCAGAAAAATGTTTCCAAAACCCAAAACGTTTCCAGATTTAAACTTATGGACATATTTTAACAAAATAAAACCTAAATAATTCAACTGGATCATCTAAAGTTTTTTTTCCTTCTTCTCTTTCCCCCATTTTTACCTCTATTTTTCATTTTGTCTTTGATTTTTTTCTCCATTTCTTCTTCTCCCTTCCTCTAAATAATCAAAAGTCTCTGACCAGATAAGGAATATAATCAACTGCAGGTTAATTTAACAGTTTGTGAACTATTTGTCTGCAGGTTTTATGTTTTTGGTTCTGACCAGCAGGTTCCTTAAAGTTTTGTGTCTAATTTCTCTGAGCCAAACATTAAGATCCAGTGATGGAGATCAGTGACTGTATGAAGGCAAAACCAAATTCCTCTCAGTCCAGGATGTAGGTTTGGTGACTAATGAGATAATTATTACCGGCGGGAAACATTTCTGCCTTTAATTGACATTTTATCTAAACCTGAAAGTTTCCATTTCCAGCCTGAAGGTCATGAATCCGGCTTCACATGAAGCGACCTGAAAACGGCTTCAAAATGGCCGACGGCGTCTCACCTTCGTCTCTCAGAGTGAAGCGTCCCATCTGGGGGAAATCCTTGAAGGTTTCTAAGCAGATGACGCCGGCGGCCCGCAGCCGGGCGATGCACACCTGGTCCTGCTTCACGAAGCGCGGCCGCGTCTTGCTCTTCTCGCCCGTCTTCTTATCCACCAGGCAGATCAGCGCCTGGAGTCACAAGTTCAAATTAAAAAAACTTGATTGATCAATAAAATCAATTTATTGCCCAGTGACATAAATTTATCAAAAAATGAGCATCTGCTTTGTGTTTGAAGCTAATTTGGTCGTTTTTTATCACAGATCTGAGCAGTTTTTCTACTGAAACTGAAAGGATTTCTGCGGCGACAGAAAACCCGTCCAATGAGAAAGCGTCTTGCTGACTGGAAGGAGCCAATCAGGACGCGGCGACTCACCGTGATCTGCACCTCTTCGATGCAGGTGTGGATGTGCAGCACCGCGTTGTAACCGGGACAAATGATGGACTTGTGCTCAATGATGACAATCTGTGGGAAAACATTTACACACATTCAGCACGCTTTACTGCAGCCGGTTTCCATGACAACCGCCAAGACCACCGACGCTCCAAATCCACCCGATAATCAACGACCATAAAAGGAAATAAAATGTTGATTTTATTATTTATAAACAAAGTGATTTATTTATTTTTTACATATTTTAATATATTTCTAATTTTGTATAAAAACGCTCAAATGGTTTAATGAAAAGTTTGCAGAATGAGATTTTTTTTTATCCAATAATCAAAATAATAAATTAATCATCAGAATTATTGATTAATTGATGGAAAAATTGATTGCTAAAATATTCCTTAGATCCAGATATTAACAGGATACAGAGATAAAATGTTTATTATCTTTTAGGCAATAAAACGTTGATTTTCTTATGTTAAAATGGAATTTAATTATTGACATTTTTATGAATGTTTTTTAATGTACAGAATCGGGTCAAATAAAAATCAGCAGAATGCAAAATTTCTGCCAAACATGAATCAACAAAATATCAAGAAAAACTGTGAAAACTTCTGTAAATGTGATTTATTACTTTTAAAATAAATTCAGAAGAATCTTTAAAACCTTTTTCCACGTTGTCGTACTGTGAGGAGAATTTGGCAGACAGAGTTTGGAAAGTTTGTAACATAAAGTGGAAAACTGAAATGATTTTCTCTCCTCTCTTCACTCAGGTCTTCTGGGCGGTTCTGGCCAGTTCTGGCCGGTTCTGGGCTCACCTGAGCGTCGAAGGTGCGGCCCGAGTGGCACAGGTTGTCGGGGCTGCAGAGGATGAAGCCGGGCAGAATCTCCTCTTCTTCTATTCCTTTGAGCCGCAGCTTCAGGTTCTCCCCCGGCCCGGCGTCGTCCGTCTCCACGTCGTCGCTCAGCAGGCTCAGAACCTCCACCGTGTGCTGCAACAACAACCAGGCTGCTGCTGAGTCCGGCTCGGCCCGGATGGGACCGGTCAGCACCAGGAAAAAATCATCTGGATTTACAAAGATTTTAACCACAAAGGTCAGGATTCTGCTCCCAGTTCCGGATCTGGGCTCCTTTCGCTTGAATTTCAGTGGATCAGAACCAGAACCAGCAGTAGAGACTTCAGTCTGGACCTGCAGCAGCCCGGTTCTGGATCCCTCTGGATCTAGATGGTCTGACTCCAGGCTCAGTCCAATCCTGGTCAACTTCTTCAATGAATTTTGACTGAAAATCTTTTCAATTCAGGTTTTCCTGCCACACTTTTTCCTTCCACTCAACATTCTGTAAATATTCTAAATTTTAATGTAGGGCTTAAAAATGTCATATTTTTCATACCAGATCCAATTTTATTTCTCACTAAATATTTCAGTCATGCCTTCTCTGGCTACGACAATTTCTGTTTAATTCTGAGGAAATTGTCATAATATTAGCAAATAAAGACACAATTTTACCGGAAAAACATTTTTAAATGAGGAAAGGTCATCAATTTAAATCATTTAAATCTAAATTGTTTCTGATAATAATAGTAATAATCTGATGTAGATGAGATAAAAGATGAAATATTTCCTTTTTTGTAAAACTAAAACATTAGAAGCTCAACATTCCTCACTGTAATTTGTTGTTATTTTTGTTATTGGCGTTCTGATAAAATTGCAACTTTTATCTCATAATTAATAAACAAGATGGCCGCCCTGGGCGCGCTGACATCACTCTGAACTACGAGAATCCAGATAACCTTCAACCACCAAGACTCAGATGAACTGGTTTAGTCAGTTCATTCTGCTTTTCCGAGCCGTTCTCCTCGCTTCAGGAGGTTGATGCGAGTTTTCCTCACCCTGTTGGGCATCATGACCAGCTGCTGAGCTTTACTGATGGAGCCGGACTCCAGCTTCCCCAGGATCACCGTCCCCATGTCCTGAAAGACACACAAAGAAAATCACAATAAGAATAGTAACAAATGCAGCCAGTCGTCTCTGCAGGAATGAACCAAGACTGATGTTACTGGACGATACATCGTCCCAGAAGTTATCGTGATTAACGATAATATCGTTGTTCTGAGAACACTGATATAATAATAATGCAGGAACAAATTCTCTAATAAACATTTAACACTTTAACTGGAAGACATTTTAAATACCTGAAATGAATTAACAACAGAAACAACAAATAAAATCAATTATGAGTCTAAACAAAATTATCCTTCAAAAAATGATTTGAGACAAAAAATCCAGACTGAAACTTTTGTCATCCAGTTTTCAGTAGAAAGAGGAAAACGATAAATCATGCTAATGGAAATGATTGATTTTAATTTATTATGTGATTTATTGATTTATTGCTAATTGTGACTCGTCTAATAGACTGCACAGAAATGTTTGGATAATTTCTAATTTTTCCTAATTTAGAGACTTATTTACGTTTAAAATCAGCAGACATGTTTGTTCCTCCTCAGCTCGGCTCACAGCTTGTCTCCAAGTATAAGTCCAGCAGTTCCCAGTTTACTGAACTCTAATCCCATTAACTCCAGTTCAGGCTGGTTACCGATGCAGCTGCAGAAACCAAAGCTGCACAGATGAACCCAGAGTGTTTCTGAACGTCTTCCAGGACAGAAAACAAGACGAGCGCCAAGACAGGACAGGCTGTGTGTGTGTGTGTGTGTGTGTGTGTGTGTGTGTGTGTGTGTGTGTGTGTGTGTGTGTGTGTGTGTGTGAGTGATCCTGGACGGAGGAGCGTCTCCAGACCCCGGAGCGTCCTCACCTTGTACTTGTCCACTATCGGTAGTCTGACGGGGCCGTCGCTGGATCTGTTGAAGTTTGGCAAACTGTCCAGGTGGGAGATGAAGGGCAGACCCCTGAAACCAAACAAAATGGCTGCCATTAATCTGCCTCACTGCTTTACGATCCGTTACATTTGATTTCATTAACTCTTAATCAGTTTTGTTCACATTCAAAGCTTCAACAAATGATCGTTTAGAGTTTTCTACAGAAAATATAAACTAACCAACCGAGGCCAAAATATTATAATTTATAAAATGGATGGATGGTTGATTGGTTGGATGTACGGTTGGATAACAATGGGCCTTTAGTCCACCCAGTCAGATCCAGTAAGGCGCTCGTCGGCCCTTTAATGGAGAGCCGACCCGCATTTTAACCGCTTCCTGTTTGACCCTAATGCTAGCTGAGGTCACTTCCTGTCTGCCATGGCTACCCTCTGTTGCCATGGTTACCCGGTGCTTCGTTCCCAGAGGAAGTCCTTCAGACTTACGTGTACCAGGGACACTCGGGCACTGGGTCTTTGAGGTTGGCACCTGTGAGTCCAGAACAAGGCATGAAGTGGATGTCCTTCTTTGGGTTGAAGCCCACCTTCTTTAAAAATGGCACCAGCTTCTCTTTACACTCCTCATACCTGCAGGAAGCCAACACAGGACAACCTGGGTAGCTATGGCGACAGCAACCTGTCTGTGTGTGTAGAATTGTCCAGGTGTTCAACAGCCTTCACCTCTCTAGGCTCCAGTTCACGGTGGGGTCATCCATCTTGTTGACCAGAACGATCAGATGTTTAACTCCGGCTGTTTTAGCTAGCATGGCGTGCTCCCGCGTCTGGCCGCCCTTCTCAAAGCCCGTCTCAAACTCGCCTTTTCTGGCCGAAATGACCTGAAACAAGACGGATAATCAAGGTGAGACAATCAGAAGAGTTAATTACCATCAGGCAGCGGCGAGCTCACAACCGCTAACAGTGGAGCTAACTTTTCATTCAGCTCCACCTTGATAGTTAGCAAAAAAGTTCAAAAGTTAACTTTGGAAACGTTTACTTAGATTCTCCAAAATTAGCAATAAAACTGAAACCATGAGTGGAAAGTTTGTTCCTAAAGCTGGAACAGTGCAGGTAGACGTGTAATGACAAACCTGATCCTGTTGGGGGCGATATACCATGTTGTAGCACATCGTATCATTAATACATGGTGAGTCTAAAAATGGTTCAATTTAGCGCTTTAATATTAGCTGTGGCTATCTACCACGTTGGAAAACATTCTAGTGTTTATGATTCGTCAGTTAGCATTAGCATAACAACACACCCAACTCCCTGCATAAGTCTTCAAACTCCTTCCAACTAGAAACTTCGGGGGGTTTTCAAGGCAAATTAACTCAAAGTACAATTATTTACCCCCAGAAATCTGAAAAGTGTGGCATACATTTCTATTTAGACCTCTTTTACTTTGGTACCCCTAAATAATGTCCAGTGTAGCAGCCTTTGAACGTCTTCTCACTGATAACTAGAGTCCAGCTGTATGTAATGTACTAACTGCTCCATTCAAAATGTTTTGAGCAGAACTTGAGTTGCTCCTCACCAGAACCGCCAGGTCGGCCTGCGACGCGCCGCCGATCATGTTGGGGACGAAGCTCTTGTGTCCCGGCGCGTCCAGGATGGTGAAATGTTTCTTCTCCGTCTCAAAGTAAGCCCTCCCCACCTCCACCGTCTTGCCCTTGTCTCTCTCCTCCTGGTTGGTGTCCAGAGCCCACGACAGATACCTGCAACACCCAACCGTTATCCCCACTTACTGCTGAGACCCAGAAGGTCCAGATGTGACCAGAACCAGAACCCAGAGAGCGCCTGGCTCACCATGTCTCCCTGTTCTTCTCCTTCGCCTCTCGTTCATATTTCTCCAGTGTTCGCTTGTCCACCATCCCAGTGAGGTACCTGAAAACACACCGAGTAAAACAGTTTTTGGAAAAATGTAACTGATTATCAATCACTTAATATTTAAAATTTAGATAATTAGACGAGCCAATATACAAGTTAAATGAAAGTTTTGGTATTTTAAGGAAACTGATCATGTTTATTCAGGTACTTGTTTTTTATAAGCCTAACTGCTCAATACGAAAGGAGGAAGATCAGTTGCTTCTTTCCCTCCCCAACATGGAGGCTCAATGCTGTTCAACCTCCATGTTTGCTTTAACAAGATCCCCAGTCGACTGTCTTGTTTCATTAACTTTAGATTCTAACACGGTTTTTAAAAATAGTTCAACCTCTCTGAGTCTCCAGGCGCCATGTTTAATTCCTAACAGGAAGTGGTTTGTGATTGGCTGACAGGTTTTAGCTTAGTGTGGCATGTAACGCTCAGTGGTGTAATTTAGCAGGTTGGTGTGGATGAACACCATAATTAAACCCATCAGGAAAACTCACATGATCTGCCCTCCGATGGTGGATTTACCAGCATCTGAAACGAAAAACCAAAAGTTAAACATCTTTTATGTGAATAAAACTGAAGAAGAAGAGAGGAAACGTACGCACCGACGTGACCGATGAAGACGACGTTTACGTGTTCCTTCTTGGGAGCATCAGGCAGCGGCGGGGCCACCTTAGGGAGGGGGATTTCCTCCTCTTCCTCCTCCATCATCTCCTCATCCTCTCTCCCCATGGCGCCGCCTTCTTCGCCGCCTCCCTCCGTTCCCAACTCCTCCTGTCCGCCGCCTCCCTCGCCTCCCCCGGGCTCCTCCTTCTGCTCCCACGTTTCCTCCTCCGCCGCCATGTCAGCCTCCGTGTTTCCGTTCTCCACTGGCGCTGGAAACACACACAGACGACGGTTTCTGTCAAAACACGGACGGAACCGCAGAACTTGGAAAACAAAGTGGAATCCACAACGAAACGCAAATTAACAGAGAAGGGCAGACAGACGTTTCTGAAGTATTTTGGTCACTGCAGCTCCCGTACCTGGTGAGGCGGGGCGCGGCTGTACTATTCACCACAAAACTGAAATTACAAGAATAAATTTGCTTACTGGAAACACACCAATTTTGAAAAATAAATAAATAGATAAATTATGCTTTTTGATAAAAAGTTTTCAACTCTATCAAAATTACTGTATTTTGCTAAACTTCAATATGAACAATTTTCTCACACGAGTCACAACAGGATGTTACTACTTGTAGAAATGATGAAGAAGACAACAGGAAGTGTTTGGAGGATGATGTCATGGCTTGTTTTTTAATGAACAAACTTATTCTCATGATTTTAATTGATTTTCTTATTTAAAGGGACAGTACTGTGTGTTTCCCACAATGCTGGCCCACGTTTCCTCTTCTGCCGCCATGTTTGCTGTAACATAGCGGCAAACATGGTAACTTTTTTATATATAACATTAATTGGAACTTATTAAGACAGCAAGTCAAAACTCTAGTCAAGGATCTTTTTTTACGATACATGATAAACGATACGTTCATCCCTGCTGCAGACAATCTATCAAATAATCGTTCTGAAGCTTCTCCTCCTTCTCCAAATATGGTCACTTCTTTCCTTTACAGGAAGGAAGCGGCCCCTTTAACCAAAGTGTTAAGTCAGGGGTGTCAAACTCCAGTCCTCAAGGGCCGCTGTGCTGTAACATTTAGATGAGCCTCTGCTGCACCTGAACAGAATAATCAGGTCATTAAGGTTCTGGAGAACTGATCTACACCAGGAGGAGGAAATGAAGCCGTTTCATTCCAGTGTTTTGTACATTTGGCTCATCTAAAACCTGCAGGACAGCGACTGAAGGACTGGAGTTTGACACCTGTGTGTTAAAGGGACGGTATCATGTTTTTCAGGCACATAGAGCCATTTTGTAGCATAATAAAGTAACTGCTACCTTCAACTGTTATAAAAATGGTATACATCTCAAATATAACAAAATTTACTTCCTAATTTAGCACATTGAAATTGGGCCTCTGTCTCTTTAAGAAGCTCCTGCTCTTCCTGAAGCTCTGCCTCCAGGAAGTCATGCCAACATGGCTCCTCTATTAACCCTTTAATGTTTCTACCAGCAGCAGCTCCTATAATGAGCTCAGCTGTTTGCTAATTGCTGCTGGCTAGTCTGAAGGAACTGAGTGGAGGAGGGGCTGCACTTCATGTGGCATTCATTTGTATTAACCTCATGTTTTTGCTTTTTGCTTAATAAAATTCTTATGAAAATTAATTTTCAACAGGATTTGACATAAAGCTAATTTTGTAAGTTGTTGTTTTTTTTTGCTAAATTTTTGCTTCTGAAATCATCTGCAGGAGATTTTTGTTTAAAGAAAGCTTGAGACATAAAACTTAAATAAAATCAATTCAAATTAGCAGTTTGTAAATCTACACATCCCACTAAAACTGCTGACTCTAATTGACTTTATTGCAATTTCATGCCTCAAACGTCCTTTAGATTATAAACACAAAAATTGGCTGCAGTTTATTTCAGAGGCAATAATTTGGCATCCAAAAGAAAAACAACCTGTAAAATTCCCTGTTTGTCAAATCCTGTGTTGTAAACCTTTATCAGAATTTTTATTAAGCTAAAAATCGCAGGTGAACATAAATGCATGCTATATGTTTGTATTTGTAAAATTATTCAAAACCCAATCAATAACTTCACTTCCACGTCACAATTATGCATCATTTGATGGCCATCATAAAGAATCTAGTAAAAGCAGGCGAGTCTTTCATGAAGACAGGAAGAAAAGGACATTTTGCCAAACACGCCTCTCATTTCTGCAACTCTGAGATGGTGAGAGCGTCACTGCAACTGTTCAGTACGTTTCCTTCTCAGCCTCCACAAACTGCAAGTGAGCAACTCAGAAATGAGCCAGCTCTGGATTTCAAAGAAAAACTCATCCTGCATCAGAACAGGCAGGTCTGGAATAATGTCCCTCTGTCATGTTTTATTAACAAAATGCAGACAGGAAGCGGGAAAATTAAATTAAACAGGACAAAATGGAGATGGACTGAAACCGGCATGGAGGATAAAATCGATCTGGAAAGGAAAAATCTGGAGAAGAAAAGAAACTGGCTTTTAAACTACAGGGAGGGTGATTCAGTGACATGAGGGACGGTGACAGATGGAACAAAAAAACGAGGATCTAACTGAATCTAAAACACAGAAACCAGAACTAACTGGTACAGACGGCTCTTAGTGACAGAAATAATATGTTTGGCAAAAGAAACTTAAACTACAGGGAGGTTGAATGAGGACATGAGGAAAGGTGACAAACAGAGAACTAGAAAGTGAGCAGAGGGCAAAACTAACTGTATGGATGGCTGTTGGTGACAAAAATAACAGGTTAGGCCATTTAAAAGGACAGATTTATCTGCTGACGTGACATTACTACAACTGAAAATAACCCTGTTTCTAACTGATCGCCCTATGAAGGACAGAACCAGCAGTTTCTGACAGCATTCCTGTGCAGGAACACAACCGGCGGGGGCCCCAGGGCCAGCAGCAGGGCGCCCATCACACCAAGTGTCAATGGGAAGTCTATTTTGAGCCGGGCAGAGCAAGGTTGCATCATTTTCTCTGCGTAGCCCCCATGCACAGGGACCGTCCAGAGTCAGAAACCCAAATAAGGTGCAGCCACCAACACAAGCGGGGATCTAAAACCGGGTGTGAATGCGTGAAATGAGCCCCACTTCCACGCCAAACCGTGACAGACGGTGAGATGGACGCAGAACATGTGGAGTCCGGTGTGCGTACCGGCTGTGTCCGCCACCTCCATGCTAGCAGCTGGCTCCGGAGAACCTGAGGGGACACACAGCACAGCAAGCACAACTTTCAGAAATACCCACAACAACAACCTGGTCGCATCTTACGTATAATTATGAGCGTAAATGTGTTGCAGCATCGCTGTTCCACTAACAGCCCCGGAGCGACGGGCCGACGTGTTGATCAGCGGCTGAAACCTGATTAACTGAAGCAGGAAAGCTAAGTTAGCATCAGAGCTAGCAGCCTGGGCTAACTTCCAGCTGACTGGCGTTCACCCACCGTCTGAAGCCGGGATTCCGGCGCTGCTGGCCTGAAGGAAGCTCGGCACAAACACCGGGGCGTTCACGTTGGGGACGAACGGCTTGGCGTTCACATTGAGGGCGGCGAAGGCGGCTGGGAGCTCCGCCGCGGGAGCCGGGGCCTCGGCATCTTCCTCCTGCTCCCATGAATCCGGGGCTGTGTCTCTCGAGTCCATAGCTTCTTCTTCTTCTGGAGTTGAACAACTTGTAGGCCGCCCTCCGAGTCGAGGTGGGCCGGTTCTGCGGTTCCGTTCAGACGCGATGAGTTGCTGCTTCGGTTCAGACTCGGAGGAACTCGCTTGGTGAAGTTCCCATAGCGATTCAGTCTGGCTTTCACCAACATATGGATCCGAGAGTAGCGCTGCGCTGGGAGCGAGCTGCAAGTCCCGCTGGCGCCGCTAGGGGGCGGCATGGCGCCACCACTGAAACCAACGCGTTTTACTACAGAGGCGGACAGAAGAACATTAGTAACTTTACAGCCTGGTAGTGACTGGATACATTCACTCATTTATTTATTTTAGTAACTTTTTTTAAATTACCCGCACCTTGGACACCGCGGCCATAATTATTACATTCATTTAGCATAAATGCTGCTTCAAACCTTCTGATTTCAGCCGTGAGTTCTGTGGTGGAAACTTTATTACCAGATAAAAATCATTTTTCACTCCAGAGTTTGAATAAAGTTACAAAAAAATGTCCTAGCCAACTTCTTTGGCTTTTAGCAAATACAAATAATTTTAGTTGTTTTAACTGATGTAAAACACGAGAATTTCGGTCTAATTTAACTTCAGAAAGGAAAGAAAAACATGTTAATTTATTTTATGTATGCATAGTAATACACCTTCCATAATGGTAATAGTGTTTGATGTTTTTCCATCCATACTTGTGAAAGTAACTAATTTGTTCTGACGTTTCTGGTTATTAATCCAAATAAAAGTGATCAAACTCCCAGATTGAACTCATTTTATTATTTAATTGAACTTTCAGTGAAGTGAAACATCACAACTGAGTGCATACATATAACAGTTAGTAAAATTACTGCAGTACAACATCAACTGAACAACTTTTAATGAATATATGGATGTGAATCCAATAAATAGAGGTTAAAATAATAAAAAAAGATAATAAATATTAATCAGATGCTTCACTCTTTGGCGTCAGTAACTCCTCCTCCAGAGATGGCGAACGTGGCTTCATTCTCAGGCATATCAGGGCTAGAATGATCACAAACGGATCCATCAGAACTGCAAATATGGCCGACAGAGTCGAGGTGCTGTGGAGCGGCGGCTCACCTGTCGAATATCTTGGCGATCCTCATCTCGCCGCGGCCCTTCCTCAGGCTGATGCGCGTGGTGGAGGCGTGGGCCAGGATGTGGCCGCCGATCGGCTTCTTGGGGTCGGCTTGAAATCTGAAACATCCAAACGTTTAAAGCAGCACAGGACAGGCGGGGAGGAGGCGGGGCTTCTCAGCTCTTACGTCATTCCTGCTCCAGGATCCGCCGTCATCTGGTTGGTAACGAACACGCCGACGTTGTACTCTGAGGACGTGATGAACGGATGAAAACAGAAACTGCGGCTCATTTAGGATAAAACACCAGAGAGCCTTAAAGTGACCTATGATGCTTCCCTAAACAGGAAGTGACCTATGACCTAGCACTAGAATGGCTAGAGTTAGTCCACTTTGACGTATACCTATATCGGCTTCGATAGTCCAACTGGCCTGAAGGATTTTCTCTAGCAGGTGCTTTTGTTCTGTAAATAGGGCCATTACCTTATCAGTACCCTGGTAATGGCCTCAACGCATCTCACAGTTGCACAATTGTTCCTTAGACTTCGACTTCGACTTAGACTGACTTTGTTGTCATTTTCAATGCACAGGGTGTATAAAGAACGAAATTTCGTTGCATACGGCTCAGGACAATGTTTGAGGTTCCAATGTATTAGCTGTTTTCAACAGGCGCTTTTGTTCCGTAAATAAGGCCATTACTGGCGCACCCAAGCACAATGAATTCATTAGTTAGGTTAGTTTATTTCTAAACTGTCATTTTATACCCTCTTAGCTTTATTTCAAAGAGAAACATTACTAATTTCTTTTAGAAAAACCTTTGCACATTTCTTGAAACAGATTGTATGTTTTGCAAACTCTATGTACATTTGGCAAAATGACCTGGATAATGCAGCACAACATCATGGATCAGCTGCAAAAGGTCACATCTCTCCAAAAACACTTCATGTATGCTTCAAAACTAAACTGAAGAGCACTACCTACAGGAGACCTGATCTCCTGCAGGTATCATAGATACCCACCCCCAACATGCACTATTCACATTCCCACCTTCTGGCCCGACGGTCAACGACCACATTTACAATTGAAGAAGGGATGCTAATTTGAGCCATCAGAGTCGTCAGGGTGGACTCCGGCCTTTTGGCCCTGCTGAGCCGATATGGGAAGGACTCGAAAACTGTATCATCCTAGTGCTAGGTCACAGCCTGTGACCTATACAAAACATGCTAGTCACATTTTGTGCTCAAAATCCTTCAGAATGAGCTGCTTTAATGTCTCTGTCGCTTTAAATCCAAATAAGCTGCTGCTGGCCACGCCCCCCAACTCAACATTTACACAGTGAAAATAGATGCTAACAGTTACACAACCATGAATCTTAGAAAAGCAGAAGTGGAGCTTACTGCACAACCAATGCAGCAAGTTAAAACGGCGTATTAGAGCATTGTAGACAGAAAAAAAGGAAAAAAGGGGAAAATTCTGAATTTTTTTCTAGAAATTTTCTAAAAATTTCAGAGTTTTTTGTGTGGAAATTTAGTCTTTAATAGCCGTAACGCGCCATCAAAGCAAGCGGTTCCTGGATGGTAAGTCAACAACAAAATACTTAATCAGTTACTAAATTAGTTGATGATTATTTCAATAATCAATTCATCACGATTAATCTGATTAACCTAATTAATATTCTAATTTATCAAATTGGTCTGTAGGTGATGATAACTTGTCTGTTCATGTTTAATTTCATGTTAAATGTTCATTTAACAGATTTATTCTTACTTTTTAAATTTAGTTTGAACTGAACGCAACATGGTGTATTTAAATCAATTAAAGACTTTATTTCCAAACTCACCGAGAATCGATTATGGAATCGGTACCGATAAATTCTCATCAGTTCCCAACTCCAGACGTATTAACACTGGAGTAAAGATTCAATGTTATAATGAGACTCTCAGACGTCCTTTGAGCTTAAACTGAACCAGAACCAGAACCGGTCCTGGTTCTGGTTCCCACCTTCTGAGATCTTCTGCAGCCTGGAGAGCATCTGGGCCAGCTTCTGCTGCCGCTCGGCCAGCTCCCCGCGGCCGGAGAAGTCCACCCTGAACAGAGCCATGATGGAGTCGATGATCTGGAGAGGAAGAGCCGACAGGCGCAGTGAACGCAGGATCCTTTCCCACAGAAACATTTACATCTTCAAACCACAAATTTAGAGATAAAAACACAAATGAACTAAAAAACAGTTTAAATTCACCATCATTTGATTTATTACTGTTTTTAATATTCAACATTACACAGCAGGGACCAGTAAAACTAAAATATAACAAAATGTATTGTTTTATAAACCTCATTAAGGCTCGATAACAAAACATTAATTTAACAAAAAATCCCCAATTTCAGCAACATTTAAAGCATAAAATATGAATCAACGTTTATTTCAATTACATGGATCAATGAGTGACTGAGTCATCAGAAATAATAAATATTCAAAAATCAAATAAAAAATTTTCTCTCTACGTTTTCTGGTATTTAGCAAATAGAAATAATTTTTATGATTCTAACTAAAATGAAACCAGAAACATTTAATCTGATTTAACTTCAGAGAGTGAAAAGAAAAACCTTGTGTGAGAACATCTGGTTTCAATTGTAAGTAATGTTTTCCTAATTTAGGTGGAATCAAACATTTCATTGCGCTTTATTACAAAACTCTGCAGTTGGAATATCAAGGACTTTCCAAACCTTGAAATCACCTCTGAGTGTTTCAGGATGAAAGAGGTCAAACTATCGATGATTACCTTCCTAACGCAGCAGGAAATCAATCAGAGGTTTGTAGCTCACCAGCAGCTTGAACACGCCGCCTTCTTCATGAAACTTTGCTGCTACAAAGTCCAGCAGCTCCATCTGGTGTTCGCCTGCAGGAACAGCACGCCGTTTGAGAGACAGGAAGTTACAACAAGGCTTCAGGAAGTGAACGCTGAGCTGGTCGTACTGGTGTAGGCGCGGGCATAAAGCACGTTGTCCAGCACGGCGTCATGATCCACGTTGAACCGGTCCGCGATGTCTCGCAGCCGGTCTGGGCGGCTGCAAGGAGGTCAAAGGTCACAACAAACAGAAGAACAGCCTCAGACCTGATTTTAATTCAGATTTATAACCTGTTTAAAAAAGATCCAGATTAATTTCTTATCTCTTATTCTGGGCGTCTGAGTCAAACTGACAGGAAGAATAAAAGTAAAGAAGAACAGAAAGAAGGAAGGATACAAGGAAAGAAGAAAAGAAAAGAAGATGCAACACAAAAAGAAATAAAGAAAAAGGAAAGGAAGAAAGAAAGAGCAATAAGAAGGAAAGAAAGTAGGGAGGAACAAAGAAATTGAGAAAAGGTAGGTTAAGAAAGGACAAAAGGAAGGAAGAAAGCAAAGAAGGAAACAAGGTAGAGAGTAAGGAAGAAAGGAGGAACAAAGGAAGGAAGGAAGGAAGAGCAAAAAATGAAGAAAGGCAGGAAGAAAGAAGGAAACGACAAAGGAAGGAAGTAAAGATGAAAGAAAGGATCTATTAATGGAAAAATAGAGGGAGAGAAAGAACAAACAGGAGAAAAAGAAGGAAGGATAAACTGGCTCGAAGGATACAAGGTGTTCTCCGTATCGATGAAGATGACTTTTCCACCGGAGTATCCGTCTTCTCCTGGCAGCTGGGCCGTGACTGGAGGAACAAAACACGCGTCAGAAAGTATTAAAATATAATCACAAAGTATTAAAATATAATCACAAAGTATTAAAATATAATCACAAAGTATTAAAATATAGTCATAATAAATCATAGCGTAGCCAGACATGCTCACCACAGAGTGTGTGAGAAAGCTGCGTTTTTCCCGTCCGAAACTCTGAGGAAAATCAGATCATTAAATAAAAACATCTTTTAGTTTATTATTAGTTTATTACATAACAAGTTAAGAAGCGACACGTCTTCTCACCTCCGAAGGCCTCAGTGATGGCCATGCTCTCAATCCCTCCTCCCAGCAGCTTACTGCACACACACACACACACACACACACATGAGTGAACCCAGATAAAACCTGCAGCAGCTGAACTTTGCGATCTTAACTCGAACTCCTGGCTGCCCGTCGTCACATGGAAAACCTGCTTCCTCCTGGCGCTGTACTCGAAGGCCGTCTGGAATCCAACATTCTGCTCAGGAAAACCAAAATGACTCAGAGTTACGCTCCGGTCCATTTCTGAATGACAGAATAACAGAGTGGCGTCTAACCAGCATCTTTCCTGCCGCCTCCTTGATTTTCTCCACCTTGGCCTCCGACAGGCCCTTGATGTTGCACAGAGCTTTGCGCGTCGTCATCTGGATCCCTTTAACGGTGCAGATTCCCACCGACTTCAGCTTCTTAATGTCCGCCATGTTCTGGACAAAAACACAAAATAATACACTCTGTCTCTTTACAACCACAAAATTCACAGCATTTATTAGGATTTGCTGCGAGAGGCACAAAATAGTTCAAAGCTCAGAAGAGGAGGAAAAAATAACCATCGTTTTGGGTCTTTGTTGGTTTTGCACAAGTAGATTTTTAAATTTGAGACTCATTCAGAGAGTCTCTGTAATAGGCATTTATCATATCATTTATTGTGATGCAATTTCTTCTAAGAATTTTGATTGATCTCTGTCACAATAAATTCCGGATAATGAAGTAAAAAAATAAAAACATGTCCAGATTGTTAGGATTGTTATTTTGACTATTTTCTTCACAAGAACATCAATAAATATCAATAAATTTGAAAATATGATTATATGCGGTTACTTTATGGATGTCAGTGATACAAATCACACTTTATGTGACAGGAATGTTTTCCAAGAGAAGCATTTGTGATGTGACACAGTCTGAGCCACACAGCTACCTAAATGAATAGCAATAACCAGTTATTATCATCAAATTTATCACTATCACAATATTACCACAAAATATTGTGATAAAGATTATCAGTAGTTCTTAGGACTGGACTTTGACTAGGCCATTCCGAGACAAAAATCTGATTTGATATACACAATTTTGTGTTAGTCTATCACATAAAATCCAAATGAGATACATTTAGTTTGTGGTCATAATGTTAAAAACTACATTATCCAGGTGATTTTATGATATTTTACTTACGATCCCATGTTTCTGTAGGAGGTCAATGTCTTGAAAAAACGACTCCTGTTTGATTCAGAAGAAATCATCATATTAAACCACAGAAACTGATGGAAATCACTTCTAAATTATTCTGTCATATTATTTATTAATACCTACTTTTTTAGGAAAAGGATAAACTGTATTAGCTATTGATCTTACCTCGTCATCCTGGAAACCTGTATCATCCTCAACAACTTGATCCTCAGCAACTTTCATTTTCATTTCAGAGTGAAGCTTAGAAATGAAATATAAAGTTTTCAGTTTTATCACTTAAAGGAGATTTTTGCCAAAAAGCCGAGCAGCTAGCTGAGCTAGCTCACCGTCTCTAGATTGATTCACAAAATACCGACTAAAAAATAAACTAAAGCGGTTGGAATTAGTTGGTTCTGAATATCTTAGCAAAAAAATAAATAATTCAGTAAGGGATAATATATTTTATATAAAACAAACCCTGTCCTAAAATAAAACTATCGCCTATCGTTTCCTCTGACGGCCAGCGTCTGTCAGTGGCGGGAAATTAGGACCTGCGATGTATTCAAGTACTAGCGGAAATTTGGATTGTCTGAGTCAAATCAACGTATATCTGATTAAACACTCCCTCATAAAGTTTAATCGGTTGTTGCTGGTTTTTACACAACGAACCTAACCAGATTTAATGTCTATACTGTCGTGTATGCATTAATAGAAAATCTAGTTTGAGAAACTGGCAGGACAGGAGCAGATAATTTCCCTTGAAGCCCTCCTGAACGAGGAATAGAAACGTATTTCAACGCAACATTATATGCTGACATAAGAAACAGATCAAAATGGTGAAGGACTCGGACTTCATCTCTTTGTTATTATAAAGAGAAAGAGAAAAACAATTATATTTTGTGAAAACTATCTATAAAAACAAGAAAGAAAACCTTTCATTTTCTCTTGTTCATATATTAAATGTCTTTATTGAGAGCAAAAGAAAAAAGTGAAATTTCTTGCTCATGGTGCATAAAGCTGAGAAAAACATGGTTCCACTTCACACGTGTAACTATTTGTTTTAAATTCTGATAATGTATTCTAGTTTCTTTTTTAAGACAAACAAACCTGAATAATCATTGTAATAAACCTTTATTATGACTTTTTATGCTTTGTAATAAAAACATGCAGTAACAGAAAGAAGTCATTCTGATCAATCTAGGTTTAACTTTCTATTTTCACTGCATTTATAAATACAATTAGTAGCAAAGTTTTGCAATTAATAGTGTGAATGTTGGACAGAAATATATGTAAAGATTATTTCTCCAGGAATAAATAAACTTTATTGCCTTAAAGGAGGAAATGTCATCATTTCAAATCTTACCAGCTTCATTGCATCTGCTCATGTTTCCCACACCATGATGCTGCCACCGCCGTGTCTCACAGTGGAGATGGTAGAGTGCTACATGTCAAACGTACCGCCAAATTCACCTGACGAAGGTTTTTCTCTCAGGTTTACCTGAGCAGGTGATCAAATCCCCAAAAGTCATTTAAGGTATTTCAATGGGTTTTAATTGTTGCAGTCAAAAGAGAAGTGACACATGTTTAAGCATAAGACTTTCTCCTTAAATGGCAACAAGAAAAAAAAAAAGAATTTTACATAGAATCAATGAAAAAAAAAAAACATCATTTATACCAACGCAACGTTTCTACCTACCAGGACAGAACCTCTAAAAACAAAAACACTGATCAGACTTCAGACAACGTCCACAACCGTCCCGACTCTGATCCAACAAACATTTGCTCTCAGTATTTCTTTAAAAAAACAAACGAGTTGACAGAAGCGAAAGCTGCTCCTGGATTTCAGTCTCTGCATGATGTTGAGAACAAGGAGAGAGGCGAATCAGAGCGCTGTTGCTAGGCAGATTTCCCCAGATTCCTCCTGCTCCTTACACTTTGCCTATGGAAGGTGCAGCAGGCATCATGCCGGGCATCCCGCCCGACATCGCAGTGTTGGGTCCTAACAGGATCTACAAAAAATAAAACATCTTTTCAGGTTGTTGCTCAGTTAAAAGTCAAAGTGATTTTTTTTAGTGTTTTCTGCAATGTTTTTTTTTAGGGAAAAAAAGAAAGTAAATTTACTTTGTTTTATTACTTCAGGAAATTTGCTGTCATTCTTAAAGAGCTTGTTTTATTTTTGTTTTTAGGTTTTTAAATAAATAAAAAAACTTTTGCAGAAAACAGGAAACATAAATTCTCTTTTGTTGGATGTTGAAAATTATGGCAAACAGAAAATTTAAAACAGGAAAAACTGTCTAACTTAATGAGAGAAAAACACGGATCTAAAACAATACGGATGGTATTTT
Source organism: Xiphophorus maculatus (assembly GCF_002775205.1). NCBI lineage: Eukaryota > Metazoa > Chordata > Actinopteri > Cyprinodontiformes > Poeciliidae > Xiphophorus > Xiphophorus maculatus. The sequence continues at coordinate 1,330,906 of NC_036452.1, forward strand.
TAGTGTCGTTCTGTCACAGAAAATCTGTTTATTATATGAACCAACATTTGTCATATTATCTGTAGCATCTGATGGTTAAATAATTTATTAAAACTATCCGTATCATCAACCAATGTAAGATCTAGAAAAAAAACAAATAATAATTACAGTTGTTTTCTCCATTGTTTGTTATTCAATTCAAATTCAAAAATACTTTATTAATCCCAAACGGAAATTAAATAAATGTAATTAATTACATTATGCTCATTACATAAGGATAATCCTGTCCATTAACTCATCAAAGATTTTTCTATAACATTTCAAATCACTAAAATCTACTTCAATCACTGTTACTGACCTGATGGACTGAAACTAAAACCGAGTCGCTTCTTATCCTTTTCTCTGATTTTCTGCTAATAAAATAAAAGCATATAGCTTAACGGTAGTAACGAGAACAGAACTGACTGGACTCATTTGGCCTTTACTCTAAAACATCCCCAGAGCCAAACATAGAGAAACAACATTCAGCTTCTATGAACCACAGATCTGGAGCCAACTTACAGAAAACTGAAACACTGAGTTCCTGTAAATCTAGACTAAAATCCCACCTGGTTACAGCTGCTTCTGAAACATAATAAATGAAACACAAACACTTTGATGTGTAACGATTGTAATATTTGTGTGTTCTCAGTTTGTGTCTTCATGATGTGAAGCACTTTGAGCTGCCTTGCTGCTAAAACGGGCTACACAAATAAGCCTGATTGAAAACATTAGCAGATATTATTTTTGATTCCCTTTAGGCCAGAGTCACTGAGCGGTCCACAGAGGCCTGGAGCCTGACCTGTCTCTGCTGCTGCAGCTGCTGCTGCTCCAGCTGAAGCCGCTCCGTCTCAAACACCACCGGCAGCACCAGGATCATGAAGGAGGTCGTCCCCACCCACAGCGCCGAGCGGGAAAAGCTGCAACAACGTCAACAAGCAGGTTAGCTTCTGCTGCAGGAGACGAGCTACTGAAGCTTTTCCCAGCCTCAGATACCAAAACAAAACTCCATCCGTCATGTAGCAGAAGTTCATGTTTTAAAGGAAACTCTCCAAATTTATTTCCCAAATCATAAAAAACAAAACATTTAACTTTGAGATGCAGTTCTTCACACAAAGAGAAAATATGTATTTTTTGTGATTAAATTCTGTTTTGATATCTGTTCTTATCCAGAGTTGGGTAGTAACTGGTTACATTTACTTGAATAACCTGATTTGAAAAAAAATTACTTTTAGGAGTATTTTTACTGCGCTGTAATTTCATTATGAAAAATCTCTACTTTTACTTGAGTAAATTTCTGGATTCCAAATGAAAAACAAACATAAAAATCACCACAAACAGACACACACCTGCAGTTTTTGTTAAAGCTTAAGTTTTTTATTGAAAGAAACTTTTTTACTTTTTTTTTATTTTTATTGATTTGTAAAACTTTTCTTTTGCCGATTTTGTTATTTTTTGTTACTTAAATGAATTATTGTAATTTTGGTGCTTAAAATACCAACATTTCCATTCATGTTTATAATTTGGTCTGTTAAAAAATAAAGACTAAAATCTTTATTAGTCTTTATTTACTTTATTGTAAAGTCTTTATTGACTTTATTAGTCAAAGTTAATTGTCAAATTAACTTTGTTAACTCTGACTAGAGTAATTTCTTGGATGAATACTTCATTACTTTACTGCTACTCTTACTTCAGTACATTTTTAGGAACTCTACTCACCTCTGGTTAATAGTGCAGGTCCTCAAATTGCATTTCTAATTTATATATTTGTGAAGAGACGATCCATATTAATAAAAACAAAGTACATATACGAGATTGTAGCCAGGAATAATGATTCCTTGTCTGTGTGCAGAAACAAGGATTAAAACTGATTCTGACATTTAAAACAATCTGAAGGAGCTAAAACTTGTAGTCCAGATCTTTCAGAAACATATTAATTTCTGAATAAACAGATACTTTTACATTACATGTAAATATTAAGCATAAAACGAATTTGTGTCCAACATCGGCATCTTTACATATTTCTCATTTTTGATTACTTGTGCATCATTGTTGTGTTTCTGCTCATGTTTGACTGCTGGGACTGTACCTGTAAAACTTCTTTAACACGGAGACCGAGCACTGCGCAGAAGTCTCCGCAGCTGTCCTCACTGTGTCCGGGAACATCTCGGTCAGACCCCACAGCCTCTCCACCAGGGTCTCATCCAGCTGAAGCAGACACACAAAACACCGTTAGTTATCGCGACGAAAACAACTTGAGACAGATTAGCTTATACAGGAGGTTATAATCTGTTTAAAGCCTTGATCGGCCTGTTAATGGCAGCAGAACCTGGGGGAAGACTGGCAACAGGCACCACAGTTAGCTCACTTATTAGCACAGACAGGCTAACAGGAAATTACGCTACATCTTTACTCTTGTTAGCGCAGGTAAGATAAATAATTGAGAGGAAATATGCTAACATCTTCATCTTCATCGTCGTCTATCTCATCTTCTCGAAGCCGAGCAGACACCGGGCCTGACGCCGGGGACAGTTCTTCCACGGAAGCCATGTTTCCTCTTCACCTCCCCTGGTGGTAGCCCGGCTAACCTCGCTGAAGTACGGCCAAAGATTCTCTGGCAGCCGCCGGGCGGTTTTCACTAAATTAGATTTTTTCTGAACAATTTCCAGCGTTTTTTCATTCAGATTAAGACGAGTCTGAGCACCGACACTCCGAGGTCACAGACGGGAAAACGTGAGACTCGTCAGGGTCGCATGACGGTGGAAGGGCAGGGGTCAGTTTGGAGAAAACGCAAAACAAACTGCGCCTCCTACCGTGAGGACGGTCTAATAGCAAGTCTTGAATCGAACAAAGTAGTAGGATTCTTAGTTACTGGGTTTGCAAAGTTTTATATTCAGGTTCTAATTTATAAAAATAATAATAATAATAAATTGTGTAAATAAAAATCTAAAAATGCCGACAGCCATCACCTTCTACAATAACTCTTTAATCAAATGAGTTAGAACAATAGGTGGGTAGAGTACCCAAAAAATTAAAGGTTTGTTCTTTATTCAGTGGGTAGAGACGTAAAAAAATTTCCTCTGGTAAGAGTACCAGTACTTCATAATAAAATTACTCAAGTAAAAGTAAAAAGTACAGCATAGTAAAAATACTCCTAAAAGTAATTTTTTTCAAAAATGTTACTGAGGTAAATGTGAGTTAGTAAATGTAGCAGGTTACTACCCAACTCAGGTTACAACAACACTTAACTCAATAAAGTATTTTTGAATTTGACTTAATCCGTGCTTCTCTGTGTGAGTTTAGCACCATTTACCTTCCCCAATTAATTTGAATTAATGAAATTAAAAGATGAAAAGACACGTTTGCAATAGTAGCATCATTTATTTATCTTATTAGCCATCAGTACAGAGGTGAAGAAGTATATACAAGCAGGTTGGAATAGATAAGTAAGTGTCAGGTGTGATTAAAGAGTTTTAGCAAGAAAGAAAGCTGATGTAATGGTAGAGGATGAAGAGGAAAGGACTAAATGGAGACGAATGATTCACTGTGGCAACCCCTGAAGGGAAAGGCCCAAAGAGAGAAAGAAGAAGTGAAGATAGTGAGTCCATCCTAGAAAAATGTTTGTCCAGCCCACACTCATGACTTTTGAACACCTCAGAAGCTTGAATCTAAAATAATTCTCAGACTTTTCATATTGTTGAATTTTGTTATTTTCAAATTGTAGCTTTTTTTACCGTTTGAATTTCATTCAGATGTCAGAAAAAAATCATTTTACAAATAAAACATTAATAACCTTTTTCTGAAATCAGTCATAAATGTGTATTGATATTTTTATACCTAGTCAAGTCTGATTTTATTCGTCAAAGTAAAACTAAATTATCTTCTACCTTTCCCAGTTCCTTGGAAAATGAGCGCTTACTCTGAAAATAGTTTCTTTTTTCTCACCTCATTCCGCGGCTGTTTTTCCCGCCGCTGAGAACATTGAAGGGGGCGGCCATGGAAAAGTTGCAGGATTGCAGGGATTCCTTGTTTACATCCTCCGGGAGCGCGCCAGGGTGGGCGGTTAGCTCCGCCCCCATTCTTCTGGGCTGACGTCATTGTCGCTTAGTGTTTTTTTTATGAATGAAAGAATCCAACCTCAGAGCGCAGCGGAGTAATTCCGGGAAAAGGCGGACTGACATTTTGTCGCCAGAGTCGCGTCGAATCAGCAGGTAAATTATCACTTGTTTATATCTAAATGTGGAGGTAAATGTTTAAATATTGTGCTGTGACGCTGTTATTCGGTGGTAATTACCGAGTATTGGAGGAATGCTGTCCACCGGGCGGCTCGCCAAGTGAGCAGGCAGCTGTTCGGTTTAAACCGTCTATGCTAGCTGCTAACTGTTAACATTACTAGCATATTAAGAAATACTTACAAAGTTAGGCTCGCTTCCTAATTAGCGTCTCTTCTCGCGTGTTATCTAACATAAACAGATGCTATCTACTAAACTATATATTCTGTATTTCTTAACAGCCGCTCGGTAAGTTGTTTAAGCCCTAAATGTCCCGAGGACTCGTGATGGCTGTTTACTATAGCAGCGGCGCCCTAAGCTGGCCAGCTCCTCTCCTGGACGGTTTACGGGTGGATTTTAAACACCTAAGAACATAGTAAACAACATAATAATGAGCGCTGTGAGCTATTTGAACAGAATAATAAGAATAGTGGATACTAAAGGGTAGAATGGTCAAGAATCGAGCAGGTTTGACCGTGTTGCGTTCACTTGTTGCTTCCATATTGTTATTTAAGTGCTTCATCCAGCTCGCTCGGTGTTTTGGTTTAATTAAAGCGGAATATTGAGAGCTGGCTTCGCCTCGTACGGTGGGTGCTGCTGGGTTTCTGCTAGCTGGCAGTCCTGGCGGGGCTAAAGCAGAAGGCGTATTGCTGAATCACCCTGACTTTACAAAGAGGCGGTCCCCTCGGTCCGCAGCCCGAGTCCTGCCCGGCGGACACTTTTTCCGCTGCGACCGCTGACTTCCTACGCTTGTCGGGAACCGGAGCTTGTTGCCAGCAAACCGTCTGGCCATGCAAAGACTTTATTGGATCCTTTTAGTGGACCAGCCGCAGGGCCGTGGAGGAGCGGGAGGCTGGGCCCCGGACAGGTGACTCGTACCTCTGTTTCGTTCCCTCTTGTTGCCGTTTCGTGCCATTCTACGGAAATTAAACAAAATTAAGACCAGAAATCATGTTTAAATGGGACACCTAACATACATGTAATTACGTAAATCTTTAAATATATATTTATTTTAAAAACAACAATGTTTATTCTGAGGTTAGAGCTTCTTCCTGTCAGTGAATCTGACTGAATTGTTTAGGTAACTACACAACCCACAGTGAAGCAAGGCAGGCCTTTAAACTGGCGTTTTAAAATAGTTATGACATAACATTAAGAGGAAGTTCAGTGACCAAAAAATAAATAAAATAAACAACAGCAGCGTCTGTTTTTATGAAAGACACTCAGAGTTCAGAGAGGATTTCTGTTTGTCTTTAAAATAAACAGAATTTTACATTAAATGTAAGTTCTCCATCTTATTGCTGATGTGAATAATGAAAAACATTAAACATTATCTAACAGAATCATCTGTAGCCAAAGCCACAAGTCCAACCGATCATTGAGTTGTTACAGTGCTTCATTTTAATAACCGACTTTTTTATTAATAGCTACAACAAAAATACAGTAATTAGACGTATTGTTTTAAACTTGACATGTCATACTTTGATTATTTAAAAATATGTTTTCCTGCTTATAAAAGGCTAAATAAATAACAGAATAGTTTTATGCAAATCCAAAGCAGTTACCCAAACAAGAAATTAACCAAACTGCTTTATCTCCGTCCCAAACTATTTAGTCATCAGCTTTCATAACTTCGACCTCATGCTGCTCCCACGTACAGTCATGCTCTGAACAGAAACAGAACCAGAACCAGAACAGAACCAGCCAGGATTCACAAACTAAACTGAAATGCTACATAAAAAGAAACACCTGGTCACCTCACTTCCATTTTTTAACCTCTCTGTTATGATAAACTTTTCTGGACGATAAATTGTCCCAGAAATGATCACGATAAACGATATTATTGTTTTTGAGACTATTTAAATATGATTTAAATATGGTGAATTGTAATAATGGAATAATAATGCAAGAACTGATTCTTAAAGATCAATAAACTTTAAATTTGTAATTTACACTTAGCACTGAACGACATTTTAAACATGCAAAATAAACAAATAACCAAAAGTATAAGTACAATTAATTACTAAGCCTCTATATATGAAATTTCACCAGAATGGAAATGATGTAACTCATTTTAATTTATCATGTAATGTAATTGATTGATTGCTTGTTGTTAGAGACACTTAAACGTTTCAGTTTCTTCTTCTTTGTGATCATTTTTTGTTTTATTTTTGTCACTGTTGTGTTTATATTTCTGGTCTCTGATTTGCTGCCTGAAGAAGATAATTGATTAATTAATTAGATTAATTTAGTGAAGTCAACTGGATTTTCATTCTGTGAAAAGTTACCTTCACACTGCAGGGCAACCAGACCCACCCTAATGTTTTCCTGTGCTGCTGTAACAAGACAAACGTTTTCATTATGTAGAGATAAGTAGACATAATAATCCTCTAATAACATTTTCTATAAATTTAGCTCTGGTCCGTTTGAGGCAGTAAAAAGGTTATGATGAAATCAAACACAACAAGCCAACTTCCTGCTGACAGCCATCTTTCATTTGGTTCAGCTTATTACATTTCCTGTCTGTAATCTGAACAGATTGTAGAAAATTACTTCAAGTTGTAATCTAAGTGACGGATGGTCGGTATGAAACGACCCGGGTCTGTTTCATACCCGGAAAACTCAGCCGGGATGGGGTGAAGGTTTCCAAGAAGTCTGTGATTTCCCAGCCTGGAGCCAGTCTGTGAATGTCTCGTGTAATTCAATAACGCAGCGACAAAAAGAGAAAAAACTAAAAAGCAGAGCGACGTTTCAGAAGAGGCTGGAGGAACTTAAAACGACAAAATAACTGAAAATAACAGAATTTAACTGTAAAAAGGAGAAACTAAACAACCGCAGCCTGAAAAAGTGAAGCAGACACAAAAAAAAACAGACAAAATCAGCTGAAATTCAGAAAATATATGAATTTATATTCATATAAAAATGGACACGAAGAGACCTGAAATATACACATTTAATAAAAACCAGGAGGGAGAAAATATTCCCTGTTGCCAAATTCCACTTTTACTTAAATAATCAAATAGGAAAGTCAGAGTTTTCCCCGCAAACCCAAACATGGCCGCTCTGGGTTTAATCACCGCGGAAACAAACCAATAGTTTCCATTTTTCAACACTTTTCTCTCATGAAAGCTTCAACGCGCACAGAACAATTACTTTATCAGCTGTACACCAGAATTAATCAGCTGTGCATTTATTTTGTAAATCATTCTTGTGGGCCCTACAGAGAGAGACCCGGGTGCCGCCGGTGGTCCGAGCCCCACCGTTTGAGAACCTCGGATGTAGAAACTCGTGTTGCCCTGATGTGTTGCTGCGTTGCACTAATCCTCCAGTGATTGTGAGCCCTAAATACACCAAAGCTGTTACTACTATGCAGTTTTTATGCAAGCAGGATTTAGATTGTGTAACCAAGTCTGTCTGGTCGTGGTGCGTTCAAGTGCTACTTGGACATTTTAAAACTGTTTCTAGTTTAATGTCAAAGAAAAACTTTTCATCAGTAATTAAAGTTTCTAATTTCCTGGTTGGATTATCCTGTTGGACATTCAGACTTTTCCTCAAATCCAACATGGCTGCTTTTCATTTGAACCACAGGAATTACGTTTCAAACTGGGTTTATTTCTGTCGTTTGAAGCCTCGATCAGGGAAAAGTGTTTGAACAAATCTGCTGTTTTTAACTTGTGTTGCTAATAGCAGTTAGCAACCTGAATCAGAACCAACTTTATTGGCCAAAATTGTGACGAAACAGAGAATTTCACTTCGGCTCTCAGCAAACAGACATGAAATACAAACAGATCCTTCAATAAATTAGAATATTACTGAAAAGTCTGTTTATTTCAGGAACTTCATCTCTAAATGAATCACATTATGTAGATTAATCACATCCAGTCTGGTGATTTTCCACTTCAAAATTAGAATATTATATCAAAACAATAAAAGAACTATTATTGGTTTAACGAAAAGAATGTTTAATACCTGCTTAAATGTTTTTAACTGACAAATCAATCAATCAATCAATCAAATGTTATTTGTATAGCACATTTCAGCAGCAAGACATTTCAAAGTGCTTTACATCATTACAAACACAGAAACACAAAGCAACATAGAATCAATCATTAAGTCAAGTTCCATCAATAAATTGGTAACTGATTACATTTCAAATACAATCCTAAACAGGTGGGTTTTTAGTTGAGATTTAAAGGAAGTCAGTGTTTCAGCTGTTTTACAGTTTTCTGGAAGTTTGTTCCAAATTTGTGGTGCAAAGATGCTGAAAGCTGCTTCTCCTCGTTTGGTTCTGGTTCTGGGGATGCAGACCAGAACCAGAACCAGAACCTGAGAGGTCTGGAAGGTTGATACAACAACAGCAGATCTTTAATGTATTGTGGTGCTAAGCCGTTCAGTGATTTATAAACTAACAACAGGATTTTAAAGTCTATTCTTTGAGCTACAGGGAGCCAGTGGAGGGACTTTAAAACTGGTGTTATGTGCTCTATCTTCCTGGTTTTAGTCAGAACGCCAGCAGCAGCATCTGGATCAGCTGCAGCTGTTTGATTGATTTGTTGGACAGACCTGTGAAGACACTGTTGCAATAATCAATACGACTGAAGATGAAGGCATGGATGAGTTTCTCTAGATCTGGCTGAGACATTAGTCAAATGAGACTCATAGGAACGTATATACTAATTTATTAATATTATTGTGTATAAACATTAATGAAAGCGAAAAAGATCAGAATATAGACGTATCTGCAGAACATTTTTCTGAAGGAACAGGTTTTCCTCCACTAAACTTCTCCTTTGAGGAGCTTTGGTAAAATAAAAATCAGTGAACCTGTCGTTTGTCCCACTGGTGCTTAGGAAGTCATTGCAGTTTTACCTCATTTGAAAATATCTGCTATAAGAAAATGTTTCGTCCAGCGTTAGAGAAACCAGAGTTTGTACAGGACAGCACCAATAAATCCTTCCTGATTTTTCTCTACATTTTAAAGGCAAGCGGACCGGAGTCGGGTTGAAACGGACCGGGTTAAAGCGGACCGGAGTCGGGTTGAAACGGACCGGGTTAAAGCGGACCGGAGTCGGGTTGAAACGGACCGGAGTCGGGTTGAAACGGACCGGGTTAAAGCGGACCGGAGTCGGGTTAAAGCGGACCGGAGTCGGGTTGAAACGGCTTAAATATTTCAATTTTAACATCATAAAATGTTTTGGGTCTAAATTGTAATGGGCATGTTGGGCCTTTTAAAGATCAGTGATCAACCAGGAAACTGAAGTCGGTGGAATAAAACTCAGTTCTTTCTGACTAAAGTTTTCTGCGAAGATTAAATATAGATTATAGACATTATAGATGTATATAGATAATATTATAAAATATATCGTGACCCAGTAAATCGGCTCAGATTTCTCTCATTTTGGGAGATTACGTCTCCAGGTCATGTCAATAATCACCACACTGTTGCCAACTCAGCAACATTCATGCTGTATTTAGCAACATTTTGGAATAAATAAATCAGTATTGGCCAAAATCAAAATTGGTGATCAATAATCAGAAAACTGCTCTAATAATATGAAATAATGTGATATAGTTACTGAACTGCAGCCTTGTGATTCTCTGGGTTTAGTCATGTTTGGACATCGTGATGCTGACTGATTCACAGACAGAACGTCATGACAAGGTTCTGAGGTCGGGTTCAGTGGGACCGGCCCGTTTCTTCCTCCAAACATCGGGACTAGAAAGCCTCACCTGGAGGAAAACATGTAGGAAGGACGATCACTTTCCACAGAGAAAAATCCCGTGTTGCGAAAAATGAGAAAGTTTTCTGTGACTCTGCAGAAGCAGGTCAGGGAAAAACCCGAACCGCTTCGTCTGGGTCACAGCGGTTCTGGATTCTTCTCTCTATGGTTTTATTTCATTTCCTTCGTCTAATTCAGTTTGTTTTAATTGGTTTCTATTAGTTCAATATTGTTTAGTTTAGCTTTTATTGGTTATTGTAGTAGTTTCAGTTGTTCATATTTTGGTAAATTTTGTGATCATGTTTACATTAATTTGGGTCATGAATATTCAGCAGAAGATAATATTTGAGTTATTGTTGAACGACGAGCTGACTGACGTTTTATCCCAACCTTTTCTGTCCACATTTTACCGACTAGCTTAGCGCCGCCAGGATGGTGATGGAGCATAAACTGCTTTTTAAAAAATCATTCACATCATTTTGAAAGGCTAATAAATGATTCATAAACATGAAAATAAAGAACATTAAGTTTATATTTCAGTATGTTTTAGTTTTCTAAACATACGATACAGTTCCAGTTATTCCTCATTAATTACCGTTTTATTTATTTCAGTTAATGAAGATATTTTTTTTCATATTTTGTCAGTCTTGTTTAACGATAATAACCTCGGTATCACTCTGCGAGCGTTCGGGTCGGCTTGGCGGCGAACCAGAACCTGAACCCACTCAGAGGTCATCCCACGCTGACCCTGCCAGCTCAACGCTCTGTCACGGCACCGCTCCAGGTTTTTCCCCACTCGGTTTTATTCCTCAGTGAAAGCTTTGAGCCGTTGATGTTGACAAGAGGAAGTGTTGAGCGAACCGATTGGGACACCTGCCTTTGAGCAACTAAACGCCAGACACCCTCGATATAACTTCCCCTCGCCATTCCAGCGAATAGAAGAAAGGCGGCCGGGTTTTCAGAACCTCCTCTTCCTCCCGTATCGAACCGCAACGCTTAATGACAGAGCGCGTTTGGAGAAGCATGAAAGCGCTGCGGGTTCTCCTTTTCTTCACAGCGTGTGCGTGACCGGCCGTCTTGTGAGCGGATGGGAAATGTCAGGCCAGAAACGAGCCAAAAACAGCACAATGCCTGAATCACATGAGGAGCCATAAAGTTTTAATTCAGTTTTTTTTATTCTTCTTCCACAGAGTCTGAATCTGTTTGAAGAGCAATCGGATCATGACGACAGAGAGGAGCAACAAAGCCCTGAAGGTAAAACGCTGGCAGGAAAAAACATCATGAATCATCTTTATGACCCGGCAGAACCAACAGCAACAGACAGCTGCCACATTATCACCACAAACCAGCACAGCTGCAGACCAACTGCACAGAAACACACACATGAGCAGCAGCTGCTCTGGAGGAGCTGCAGAGATGCACAGCCAGCAGCTCCTGCGTTCACCCAGCAGGAGGATGCGACCAAAATCTTTTTCACCCAAAAATATCTGATCTGATCCACTTCCATACGCTAAACCGATCCAGCAAAGCACTGATCCACTGCTTTCACTGGCTTAGTGTCGACTGAAACAACTCAAACGTTTAATTCTGTTTAAACAGACAGATTTGAACATCTAAACCCAGCAACAGCGTCACCAGCTGGTCAAACATGTGAAAACAACTTTAAGCTGTTCTGTCACTGCAGTCAGGAGTAAAACAGCCAATTAAAATAAATGATAAAGAAACAGAAATTGACAAAAACATCAGGTTGACTGCAACAAACACTGTCAAAACGTGCAGTTAGGAATGACTAATATAATGTAAAATAATTAATGAAGCACAGAATTAGACTGAATTGATCAGGCACATTGTCACAGATATTCAGTCCAGATTTATGTTTTAAATGTCGGGCCAATACTGATACCAGTATGGGATCGGTGCATCTCTAACTGGTAGTTCCCAAAGTGTCTGATCGGCCATGTTGCATTCTGTTTGGTTCTTCATCTTAATGTGGAGCTCCACTGCCTGGCTTACATCAAAGCTGATTCATGGGTTAGAATGGCCTAGTCAAATTCCAGACCTAAAAAAAACTGAATATGCAGAATGACTTGATGTTGTCCATCCAGTCTGACGAAGCTTTAGCTTTTCATGGTGCAGTTCAGACGTAAAACTCTCTGAGGTTTGTGGTTCTAATGTGGCAACAATCGAAAAAGTTTCATGTTTTAACTTTTATAAAAAATGTTTTTGTTATTAAACGTGCCTCGATGTCGTGACAGTGAAAAAATCAATCTCCTCCTCCCTGAGATAATACTGTCCTCTGAAGAAATGAATCGAAAACAAAAAGGAGGCGGGGCTTAGTGCTGTCAATCACTGTCATGTATTTGCTTCTAAATGGCAGCGAAACAACTCACCGTTACAGGAAGACTGTTTATCTGCTGTTGCCACTAGCACTAGCACTCACAGACTTGTTGCCATAGCAACTGACAACAACAATGCTAATGTATTAGGATTCAATACCAAAAAAATGCAGAAACAGAACATTCAGTCTGTTACAGTTTTATGTTTTCAGGGTTTACTTTGCGTTTATTAATAAGTGATCACTGTGATAGATTAGCTATTGCTGCTATTAGCTAAGCTAACAGAGCTGAGGTAGATTAGCTAATTTAACTACTGCTCTACTTTTGTTTGTCAGTTGGTGTTTGGGTCAAATTTAAAAAAAATGTTGTAACTGAACCCAAACACAGCACAGCTACATGTTACAGATGTCAAAGTCAAGCTAGCTAGCATAACTGACCTATTTCCCTCTAATTTGCTGTTTTTGTCTGTTCTTATCTAGTTATAGTAGAGTTGACAATTAGTAGCAAAGAACTGCGTCTTTAACGGATCACTTGTACCTTTAAGATTTAGAGCATTATGCTAAGAACTTGGCAGCTAAAACCAATGCTAGTCGTCATTAGCAAGCTGTTTCTTGAGTGCGTGAGGTCATGCTGGAACGTGTCTAAATATAAAGGTTACCGACCGTCCTGCTCTGTGTCCCTGCCAGGTGAAGCAGGAGTGCGGGGAGAACGTTCCCTTCCTGTCGGACAGCGAGCTGATGTCGCTCTCTGTGCGGGAGCTGAACCTCCACCTGCGGGGCCTTTCCCGTGAGGAGATCCAGAAGCTGAAGCAGCGCCGGCGGACCCTGAAGAACCGCGGCTACGCCGCCAGCTGCCGTGTCAAGCGCGTGTCCCAGCGGGAGGCGCTGGAGCAGCAGAAGATGGAGCTACAGAGGGAGGTGGAGCGGCTCGGCGCCGAGAACGCCGGCATGCGGAAGGAGCTGGAGGGGCTGGGCGCGCGGCTGGCCGCCCTGCAGCGGTTTGCCCGCGGCCTGGAGGCCGGCGGCGGCACGCTGCTGGCCACGGCGCCGCGCCTCAACACCGCTTCCGTCATCACCATCGTCAAGAGTCCGCAGCAGCCGCAGCAACAGAGAGAGCAGGAGCCGTCCTAGGGGAACCGGAACCAGAACCAGAACCAGGGGTTGGGAAGGGGGCGGGGTCAGGTGGTCTGCAATGCAAACACACACAGAGGCGTGGAAATTCAGAATAAACACACAGGATGCACAGACTGGATCAGTAGGAAAATACTAAACATGCTGTCTGCACCTTTTTCACGTTAAGCGGAAGTGATTTACCTCAGTGCAGTAAAGTGTGCGTCGTTGCCTAGCAACAGCAGCTTAGCTTTTCTATCCAGGAGCAGAAAGTCACCAGTCCTCGCTCCACACACACAGACTCACCTGCTCCACCTGAACCGGACCGACCCAGAGTTACTGTACCACATTACTGCAGACAGGAAGTGGGCGGTTCCTCAGAGCAAACTCTGATTGGCTCGTTCCAGCAGCAGAAACTGAAACTGTTGATCCAATACCAGGTAAATACAAAGCCAAGATACTGGTACCGATACTTTCTACTACCATCAAACTTCTGACCTTCAGCTGTGTTTGTGGTTTTATATTTAAATTATGTCATTAAAAGTCAAGACAGAATTTTTCTACAAAATACTTTTATAATATATTATTATGAACAGAAACAGTAGAAAACAAAATAACTTTGTGCTTATCGATATTATTGATATTTTTAATCGATCCGCTCACCTCTGACACGAATCATTCACTGCTTTACTAGTTTAAATAATATTTTTTAAATAATTCATTTTTTATTTATGTATTGGTTTTTAACTGCTTATTCCAGTTTCACATTATTTCAGAAATCAAAATGATTTAGTTTGTTTTGTGTGTCACAGCAACCTGTCCACATTTAGGCCTCCCTACTTAAAAATCACTGCCCATATTTATTTATATATGTTGAAGCTCTTATTTTGAAATTAAACCGGAAGGCTTCATTCCGATCAGAGAGAAGTAAGCTAGCCATAGCTAAGCTAATGTTAAAAAGAACGTGAAATGACTTTAATTTCGTCCAATCAGGTTTGGTTTTGTCGCCCAATTGATTTAGTTCGTCCAATCAGGTGTGGCCTTTGTTTTTTTCGGAAACGCCTACTTCCTAACTGAAGTTCTGGGTTCTGTCATATTCTGATCCCACCGTCCAGATTAGCAGTGGATATTAGCCTAGCATAGCAGTGACTGTTAGCTGTCCCGGGTCTCAAAGGTTAAAGATGCGGCCGGAAGTGTTACTGGGTTTACTTCCCCCGCTGTACTCCTCCATCATGGCGGCCATCAACGCAGTGCCTTCGGTTCACGCAGAACCCAAACAAAGAAAAGCAGAAGCGAACCACTCCTCCTTTCCTGTTTTAGAGCCGCTGCACTTTCAGAATGACTGCTGTGGATTTTCTAGGTTTTCAGGCCTATAACACACACAGAGACACACACTCACATCTATCATTTCATAAATGTGCAGTAATTTGGGTTCATTCAGCTTCAGTTTCATTACAGACTTTTTCTCCAGGCTTCCTTCAGACCCGCGTCTCTCCTTCTCGCCTCAATGCAAATCCTCTGAAACATTCCAGTTTTGTGTTATTTGTAACGTCCGTATGTGCTGCAGAGACGAAAATGTTGAGTGACATTTTAAGAGATATATATTCTATATTTTATTTGTATTTAAAGGTAGATATTCTGAAAAGACAAGCTAACGAGTGCTGTGATGTTCTACATGTTTTCAAAAGTACTTATGACTAGTCTGAGAAGATTCTCACGTCTAATTATTATTACTGTGTTGTGTGGCGACAAAGATTACAAAACGTTAATGATTAGCTGCGTAGAAATACTCAAAGCCAACGGCCATATTGATGTATGATTATTTTTCTGTGTGTGTTTGTGTTTTATTGCCATATTTGTACCAGCTCGTCGCAGCAGATTCCAGGGAGGGACATTTATTTTTCTACGATGACGTTTGTTTAAAAAAAAGAAGAAAATCCGGGGAGACAGAAAGCTAAAGAAAGATGGCGGAAATGATGGAAACAGAAAGTAGAGGCTGGAAGAGAAAGTGCAGAGAGGACGGCTGGTTGACTTGAAGAAATGGAGACATGTTTAGGCCACTGAATATTCATAGCAATATAGATATGAGTAGAAATTATAACACCAACCGTGCTGCAGAGTAAGACATGTTTAGCTAAGTATGAGCATTTATTCCCGATATCTTAACGTTCTTCCAATCGTGCTGGATGTTTTGTAAAACCTGCAAAACAAAAATGGTATTTGTATTTATTACCTGTATTTTTTCTATTGTGAAAATTTAAGTACATTGTCTATTTTATATATTAATTATAATAAATGTTGTACATATTGTACATAAAACAGCTGTTTGTGGAGTATTAATGCAGAATATTAGAATTTATTTACTGTCAGATTTTAAATACAAAAACAACAAAAAGAAGAAAACATAGAAGAAGGAAAAGTTTTAATTTATGGAGATTTAGTGGAGACAGAAACAGCTGCAGGTCAGGAGGGTTCAATGCCTTGCCCAACGGCACATCAACATGAGGCAGGAGGAGAAATGCTGGATGGACAGGAGGAAAAACATAACAAGGAAGGAAAAACAAGAAATAAAAAAAAGAATAAAGGAAAATAGAAAAACAAGCAAAAAGGGCAGATTGAAGGAAAAATAAAAAAAAAGAAACAAACATGAAATGGGGTGAAAATAGTAGAAAAAGAAATAGAAACCTAGACGGGAGAAAACTCATGATGGATGAAAAGTTTGGATAGTTTCTTTTGAATATTTGATCCAAACCTTGAGAATCCTTAAACTGATCTCCAGGTTTTTCCAGGCTCCTGGCGCCATCTTAATTCCAGCGGCTCAGAGAAGAAGAGAAACTGGTTTGAGCTCCAAACTGGTTCCTTTCAGGTTTCACTGGGAACCTCAATCTGCTGAGTCGTCCTGTTCCCCCCCCCCACACACACACACTCACTACGTCAGGAGCAGCTGGAAACGTGCCGATGACGTCAAAACATCCAGGATCAACGACGTTTTCACCTCAATTCAAACCCAAAAGTTTTTATTTTATTCATCCGTTCATCACAGCAACGACTGAAACAACTAAAAACAAAGTTACTCAAATAAAAATACAAAAAGAATCAGGTTAACATCTTAGATTTTCTCTGGACTGAACACACGTCACCAAAACAAGCGTTAAAATGATCCTTAGCGCGCCCTCTGGCGGCCACGGCCTGAACTACAGCGCAGTAGTGAAACTAGCAAGTAAACAAGCTGGCATTTTGACCATGACTCATCCAGATGACTCAAGTCCAATTATGAGTAAAAAACAGAAAGAGCAGCTGCTTGTGGGAGATCTAAACAAAAACCACATGAAAAGCTCCAGAGGGAGAAAAAAAGTGCTTCCAAATGGAAGAAAAACAGGAAATTTAAACTTTATGTTCACTTTTTAATTGAGTCTGTTGGCACTTCAGGGCCTGACTGTTAGAGTTACAGGAACAACAACAAAAATAAAAAACGATGTTGCAATGCTGACCGGCGGAGATTTAAACGTTTAAGCTGTTAAATCCAGAAGAAATCAGTGAATATTTCCAGTTTCTGGATCATTTGGGTTCAGAGTCGCTGCTTTTCCTGCATTACAAATAATTATCCAAAGATAAAAACCATCATCAATAAAAGCTGCAATGACCTTTGACCCAGTTATCAAACTGGTGTGAATGTCAATGAAGCGGATCAATGCTGGTGACCTCGGTGCCGGCTCGGCTGATTGTAATCCATCAAACACAAACCTGGAAGCAGCACAGAGTCGATCTGGATTTATAAACCAAATCATTTAAACAAAATTAAGTTAAATGTCACATTTTTAAGCCACTCAATATTTAAAATAAAATTATCTTAAATATTTAAGAGCAGAATGACAACCAGGAATCAAAGCTGCAGTTGTCTGGCCGGTCATCGATCTTTACCACCCAATGATTTTCACCGATACCGATTGTTTGTCTGAAATGTCGACAAATATAGCAAGAAAAATCGCTAAGTTTGCAACAGTGAGTGGCCATCGTTTACAATAAGATTCTCAGATCTGTGGAGGAAGATCGGACGCATCGGCCGATTTTTTAAATTAAAGGAAATCAGAGCCGATTTCTCGGTGCACCGCACCAGGAGCGTTTTTATCATAATTAATGTCATAATCTGCCGATCTTAGTCATTTATTAATATATCGGACCAATAAGTGAAACTGGGCCGATATTAATAACTGATGTTTATTCCTATCATGTTCTTTGATCACATTGTTTGATCATATCGTGCAACAAAAATAAACAATTATTAATATCAATATTGGCCCAAATTTTCAGATCGTTCCATCGTTTGGTAAAACAATCTGAAGACGATATTAGCTAATGTTTACTTCCATTGTATTGTGTGAATCCACGAGTTATTAAAACTGATATTTAAATATCTAAATATCAGAATATGGGAAAACAATCTAAAGATATTTTTAAATAAAAAAAGATGTTCCTTTCCATCATATTGTACGATTATAATAACCAATTATTAATATTGATATTTAATTGGTAAAAATCGGTATTGGCCCATATTTTCAGGTCGTTCCATCGTTTGGTAAAACAATCTGAAGAAGATATTTTAAGAAAAACAATCAGTTTTAAAGAATAGATTTCGACTGAGCGACATATTTAGGAAGAAAAAATACAAGTATAAAAATAAGGTTATATTAAAGGATTTAAACGGTTCAGATTTAATCAGGCTGAGTTTCCACAGACTCAGACTTCTGAGTGTTTTGCTCCAGTTTCTGCCTGAAGGTTCCTGATGTCCCCATAAATCCTCCCAGAATAACCAGTCTGCTCTTCTCTTTAGATTTCAGTCTGACAGCAGAAAGCGTTCGGCTCTAGAACTCATCGTCTGAGCTGAGCAGCAGCGTTTTCTCTGTGTCGCCGCGGGCGCCGAGCGCCGCCGCCGCAGGGCGTGGCGCCCGCGGCGGCGGCGCCCCCCGCTCCAGCGTGGCCTGCTGAGTGTACTGCTGGTACGCCGGCGAGAAGTTGTGGATGGCGTCCTGGACCATGTCGCCGGGGCTCATCGTCTCCTTCAGGCTGCTGGAGATGCTCTTCATCGGGGCGCAGCGGCCTGAGGAAGAGGAGGAGGAAGAGTCAGCGGCTGAAACTGATTCAGTTCAGCGAAAACAAGAGGAAACATAAAACTAAAATAACAAACAAACAACATGAGTGTAACGGTTAAAATGATTCAGAAAATAATCTGATTTATTTAAAGGAGAATCAATCTGCAGATTAAACTCCAATCTAAACTATCCACACCAAAACAATGCAAGAAACACAGGAAATGACATCACAGGACAGGATCTGGAGTTGGAGTATGGCAAGCTGATTTATAATAAAACAACATCTTCATATTAATCTATGGCAAGCCTTCTGTATTTCAGGCCCAGACTGACAGGATTAAGTTTTTTAAACGATGAGAATAGTTTAAAGAATAAAGTTGTAATTTTATGAAAACTCCTGCAATGATTTCATCTGGTTAGAAATTGTGTCATTATTCTGTTAATATTTGGACTTTTCTCTCTCTTTTTAAATCCAGTGAGTCTGACATTCTGTCATAACATCCTGTTGGTTTCAACTATAAATGTGCAGCGCCATCTACTGTTCAAACCAGGTCAGTGTTTATGTTGCAGATATAAACGTTTATGAATCCAAATGAACTGAAACATTCCTCACAGTGTGAAACTTTTTCAATTTGACACTGAAGGATTTTAAGATGTTTCTGATTTTTGGTCAAATGAACCAAACATTTGGGTTTTGGTTTCATTTCAATCAAAATCCTTGTTATGCCCTAGTGAACAAAACAACAACAACTGGATTCAAACCAGACACATAAAAACACAACGAGGCGGTAGAAGTTAATCTGGAGTTAAACCTACCAAACTCTCCGTATGTAGAAATAAATCCTTTATGTGCAGCAGAGAGGAAAGAAACACGAAGCTGAGTCAGCAAATAAGAACCGAATGAGGAGAAGAAAAAGGCTTTGGAGCAGCTAGCTGGAAGCTAGCGCCCAGATTAGCACTCTGAAAGCTAGCGCCCAGATTAGCACTCTGAAAGCTAGCGCCCAGATTAGCACTCTGAAAGCTAGCGCCCAGATTAGCACTCTGAAAGCTAGCGCCCAGATTAGCACTCTGAAAGCAAGCGCAAAGATTAGCACTCTGAAAGCTAGGGCCTGGCTTAGCGCTCTAGCGCCTAGCTTAGCACTCTAGGGCCTAGCTTAGCGCCCTAGCGCCTAGCTTAGCGCCCTGACCTGTGGAGTTGAGGCTTTTGTCCATGTAGACCTGGTAGGTGAAAGCGTGTCGAAGGGCCAGAGCTGCAAAAAACATCTCTATGCAGATGATGAAGTTCTGGTAACCGGCGGCGACCGTGCCCTCGCCCACGGAAACCCCCGGAGAGTTGATCTGAGGAATGGCCCCACATTTCTCCAGGATGGCCAGCAACATGCCTGAACAAAAAAAAAAAAACAGGAAGTGAAACTAAAACCAGAAACGTTCAGTGAAAGATTTCTGACTTGAAGGGAAATCTGATTCTACAGATTCTGAATATTTTATTTTGGTTGGAGAAAATCTGTGAACTTTTACGTTCGGCCACTGGATTCAGGCCTGGGCTTTGACTAGGCCGTTGTAAGCCATGAATCTGCTCTGATCTGAACCATATCTCTGGCTGCTGGTTCTGATTTAACTCCATCCATCGACCTGCTTCCCACAGCATGATGCTGCCACCACCGTGACTCAGGGTGGGGACGGTGTGTGTAGCGTTAGCTCGTTACATCCCAGTACTTTATCACATCATTGAGACAGAGAAGCTGGTAGCCTGGCGTTGCTAACGGATGTGATGAAGACTCCATGATGAAGAGTGATGAAGACTCCTACCCTGCCAGAAGGAGAGGAAGATGACGGACTTGACGGTGAGGAACTTGAGCATGGGTCTGTAGGGGCTCAGCAGCTCTCTGGTGGAGGAGTAGAAGAGGAAGAGCGCGTAGAGCGCCAGGCTGACCGAGACGTTGTAGACGATGGAGACGTACAGGTAACCGCCGGCAACGCTGCGGCGAGAAGGCGGGAACGGGATTAGACACAGATTAGAGGTCTGAGGCGTGCGGGTCTGCAGCTGGACTCACTCCAAGTCTCCGTCTCTGTATCTGCCGCAGGCCTGCAGCAGCACGGCGACGGCGGCCATCAGCGGCTTCACCACGCAGAACTGCAGCGTGGCCTGCTTACAGAACCGCAGGAACCCGATGGAGAACGGGCGGCCGCGCAGGCAGCAGGTACCGTAGCAACAGCTGGACCTGGAGACGATCGGCAGCTTCTGTCAGTGATTCTGGGTAACATGAAAACTTGATACTGGATATAAATACATCTTTAATGCAGAAATGCAGCAAATATATTTTAATGCATTTCTGATCCTGTATATATATGAAAACTGCAGAATGTGAATTTTTTATGTGATTAAGCTTTAATTGTGATAATAATTTGTAGATTGATTGATTATTGATTAGAGGAGAAGGTTTTTCTCTGGACTCACTCGATAGGTTTCCCCCGGATCTCCGCCATGATGGCGCTCTCTCCGCCCAGATACTCGAAGCAAAGACTCAGGAAGTTATAAATCACAAACGCTGCAGACAACAGGAGGAGGAGAAGAAGAAAATTGTTACTTTTCATGGATTTGTCAGGAAAAACATTTTAAATATACAAAATAAATCAAACAAATGAAATGAAATCTATGAAACAAAACTTCAGACGATGTTCAGTTAAAAACAAACTGAAGAGTTTTCGACCAAAATTTGGAGAAGAGAAAACGATAAATCATGCTATTGGAAGTTATTGATCTGGTCTTAATCATGATCAATATTCATCAATTATTGATTATTGTGACAGAGCTACACAAATCTATTTTTGTTTAGATATAAACTGAATTTGATACAGTAAATATTTTATTTATTTACAGTCTTTTCCAGAATCTTTGGATCGTTTGTAAAGAAAAATTAGTTTCTAAATTAAAAATTGTTTATGAACGTTTGACACTAAAAGATTCTCATCTCTCCGCCCGTTTGTACCGACTCCACCCGGCGCCTGAAAGACAGAACCCAGGTAAAAGGATGCAGCCTCCACCTGGGCCTCCACCCATCCTTCACCCTGCCGGCGGTTGCCATGGTGATGCAACAGCCAAGAGATTCTGCAGAAGAATCCATTATCTGATGCAGGGGGAGGATGTCTGAGCACGGTTGCCATGCAACAGGTTGCCAGGAAAACAGATCTGAGCAGAAGAAGAGGAGAGGAAGAGGAGGAAAGATGCGCCATGTAAGGATGGAGGAGGAAGGAGCGCGGCGATGTGACGTAGGAGATCCACGGCGTTTCTGTCCAGTTGATGAATCAGAGCGAATTCACTCTGACATCAACGAGTCAGAACCAGAATATTTCAGTCCGAAAAGGAAAACAAAGACAATCAGACGACTTTCACCAACTGTCATCCTGACAATAAACCACCAGAACCTCCATCAGAACCTCCATCAGAACCTCCATCAGAACCTCCACCAGTTATAAACCACCAGAACCTCCACCAGAATCTCCATCAGAACCTCCACCAGTTATAAACCATCAGAACCTCCATCAGAACCTCCACCAGAACCTCCATCAGAACCTCCACCCGTTATAAACCACCAGAACCTCCACCCGTTATAAACCACCAGAACCTCCACCAGTTATAAACCACCAGAACCTCCACCAGAACCTCCACCCGTTATAAACCACCAGAACCTCCACCCGTTATAAACCACCAGAACCTCCACCCGTTATAAACCACCA